>NW_004524659.1:2056314-2097024 GCF_000260255.1 Octodon degus | reverse complement strand
GGGGTATACCTATGAATGTCCATTTTGTATCTGTGTATTCAAAGTGGTTGGGATAGATATATAGTTGCATTCTCTTAATGAATAGAATGATATGTTCTAATGGTGTTTGTAAATAGGATTTCAAGTCCGCATCTTGTACAGCAATTAACCACTAAGAAAAATATATGCAGTGTGTTATTTGTTGAAACTGTACTTTCGATTTGCTTTGAAACTGTCTCATTGCTGTTTATCAATAAAACTTTGAAGAAAAAAAAAGAAGACATTTGCAGAGTTTTTTCTGTTACCAAAGGCAGTTGACCTGAACCAAAGTTGAAAGTTTGAAGCCAAGAATTTGCAGAGATCTCCTATAGCTGGGGACAGTTTTGGCATAGGGATTCTGGCAGCTCTGATTTTCAGTCAGATGCAGTAGGTCCTCCTAATCCTGGAGAAGCAGAAATTCCTAAGAACTCATAAATTGATGAAAAATGGACCAATTCTTGGGCCTGATTCTTCCTTTTTATACTGCTTTTTGGGTGAAGCTGTGTTCATGGGACTCACTCAGAAACATATGAAGTCTTGGGCTTTCCGGAAAGCCTTAGGACCTATCTTAATTCAGCATGGACACTGATGCTACCACCAAGAGCCTGGACAGTCACTCATCCCTTTCTTTACTCAGCCACTATCTCCTGAACTTGTATCATAGGACAGAATCTAATCTATGGGAATGAGGGAAGGAATGAATCATTGTCACCATCCCAAAGGTGCTCATAAACCACTGCAGGGAGAGGTCCAAGAAGCATGATGTGTTGTGAATGTCTGGGGTGTTTTAGTACAGAAACTTGTTTTGCTTGGTGTGAAGGACAATAATATTGATAATTGTCAATACAGTGGAGAGGATAATACAGTGGAGAGGATTCTTATTTATTTATTTTCCATTTTATATATTTGGTACAAGGTCTCACCACACAGCTCAGACTCATAGTGATCCTCCTGCTTTCAGCCCCTACAGCACTGGGATTACAGGGATGTGCCACCACACCCGGACTTGCTTGCAGGCTCAGTGCTCCCTGGGGGTGGGGCCAGTGTGGCATGCAGGACCAGGAATAGAACCCTGGTTCCTGCATTTGCCAAAGCAGGTGCTTAGTCCACTGAGCTATCTTGCTGACCCTAGCAGAGAAGATTCTTGAACTAGACTCTATGAGTTTGCCTCCTAGCCTAACCTCTGCCTGTGACCCCGAGACAAGCACTTTTCTTTTTCTGTGCCTTGTTTCCTGAGGACAGTTGTAGCAGCAACTCCAGAGAACTCTTATATGGGTTCAAGCAGTTCATATTCATGTATCCCTTAGCCTAGTGGCTGACAAAATTGTCATTTCTCGCTTGTTGGACTAGACAATTATAATGTAAATGTCTTCTGCCTTTTTAAAAATGATATAGTTTTTTTAAAAAAAGTTTTAACCTATATGGATGGAATATATGAAAAATGGTCATTTGAGGTTTTGTTTTGATTGTGGTACTGAAGGTTGAACCCAGTGCCTTTGCACTGAACTACATTCCCAGCTCTTTTTTTCTTATTTTAATTTTGACACAGGGTCTTGCTAAGTCACTAGTTTGCCCACTTGATATCCTCCTTCTTCAGTCTTCCAGAGTGAGGGGATTATAGGTGGGCAACACCGTGCCTGGCCGCCCAGCTTTTGGGAAGGCATAATCAGCTGTAATAAGGGGATCATAAGGTCTACTATGAAAGATACTGCTTTTCTATCACTAATAGTTCAAGCTCTAGGGGTAACAGAGCCTCAAAGTTCCTTGGAAAAGAGAACATTGTTTGAGGCAATGATGGCTGAAGGAAGGAGTAAATTATCTCTCGGGAAAGTAGACAGGAGGAAAAAGCATGATGGATGTGAGAGGGGAGTGAGAAGGGAGGGCGGTGTTCAGGCTTACTGTCTGGGAGAAGCCAGGAGCCTTGGCTGGGCACAGCTGAGGCCAGACTGTGAGCGCTGGACAAAGAAGCCACAGCTCGTTCCTCAGCACAGTGCTTTGCCACAGAGCTTCCCAGGCCCTGTGTCCTGGGACCGCTCCAGCTTCACCTCCTCCTTTCCTTGCTTCAAAAGGCAGTGTTGCCTAGAGGCTGTCAGGTCCAGCCCTTGGCCACCTGGATGGGCAATCTTCATACCTGTCCCAGAGCATTACCTCTGTGTCCTGTCACTCCCTCACAATGCTCCAGGGCACTGCAAATCCCAAAGCAGGATGTCTCCTGGGTGTCTGGTAGGACAATGACGCTAAACTATGCTGGAGCTCAATCTGATGCTGGGAAGACATGGTGTATCAGTCAGGGCTTTACTAGAGGTGCAGATATAACACAGGATGTACAGATGTATAAGAAATTACAAGATTGGCTGGGAGAGATAGATCAGCAGTCTAAAGCGCCTGTTTAGACAAGCTTAGGTAAGCACACAAGGACCATGGTTCTATCCCCCACACCACATGCCATGCCAGCTCCACTCTAGGGTGGGCTGAGCTGACCACAAACAACAACAACAACAACAACAACTCTAACAACAACAAAGATTGGCTTAGAGTGAGCAGCACAGAATCGAATGAGGAAGCATGCAGAGGGCATCAGCATACTGGAGACTGAAGCATTCAGTTCAAGGTCTAGAGCCCACAGCAGTGTTCCACGCAAGTCTATATCAGAAGGCTGATGGATCTGCAATGGAAGGCCAATGAGTCTACACCAGAAGGCTGAGGGATCCAAAGAAGAAGCCAAGAGTCTGCGCTAGAGCCAGGAGATGACATCCAAGTTGATGAAGACTAGAGCTCCTCTGAGGAAGAATGGGGCCCTCCCCCTCCTTCCTCATTTTCCTTTAAGTGGTGAGTCCCTTTAGAGTGTGGCCTCCACACCCTAGAGTGTGGAACTGCTGAGCTGATTTAGTTACGCTCTTAGCTTCTCAAGTTGACACAATCAACCAACCCCTACATGTGGAGATGATTTGTACCAAGTTGTCCCTCTGACACAGTGAATCTTCATTTCTGGTTAGACCATTACAGTCCAGTGATAGCATTCATTCAGGTCAGCTGAGCGTTGTCACAGCAACTTTGAAAGTCTGGTGTTATTTTCACTTTTATAATAGGAGGAGCAGAACTCGGAGTCAATAAGACCTATCTTCACTGTCCCAAGGGAAGTCTGAGTATAAAGCTTGTATAGTCAGCCACTGTGCCCTCTACCTATGCTGGAGGGATTCAGAACAAGTTTGCAAGATTCCCTTCAGATCTCCAGATCTCCCTCTCTCCCTCCTCATCTTCTCTCTGTCTGTCTCTGTCTCTCTGTCTGTGTCTGTCTGTTTGTCTCTCTCTCTCTCTCTCTCTCTCTCTCTCTCTCTCTCTCTCTCCCTCCCTCCAAAGCTGCAGTTACTACTCATTGTGGGTTCAGTTACATTCATCATTTACACAAATTCCTAGAGAAGCCTGATTGGACTACCCAGAGGGCATTCCGAAAATTTGTAGTGTTGTAGCACTGGGGGTCTGAAAGGAAGGAGGAAAGGACAAAGACCAAAAGGTTTGCCCTGGAGCCCTCTAAAAGCACCTAGAGAAGCTGCCAAGTCTGACAGAGAGCAGTTGTTCCCCAGAGTAGTGAGGCTGATTTGGGCCATTGGATAGAGAATTAATCTTGGGGGTGGGCAGGCTTGGCAAGTCAGTGTGGGATCCAGGCCTAGAACAAGGTCCTTTCACTGTCTATCTATGCGTGTGTGCAGCCATCGCCCCATGCAACCATGCATGCCATCACCCCATACTTACTGAGCTGCCAGTTACAGGTACTGCCTTAGAAGCTAGGGAGTTGGTGGTAGACAAGATGGGTACAATGCCAGTCCTCCTGGGGCCGATTTTGAAGAAAGTGTTCGACTTCCTCCTCTACTAAAAAGCACAGAGCTGTTTCTGAGGTTTCCCTCGTTCCTTTTGTAGTGATTTCTTGTAAGTAGTGCTCTCTGGAAGTTTGAAGAGAGGTCGTATGCCTCCTGTGATGTCCAGTGTTGCCAGAACTGTGTCATCACAGAGAAGGTCCAGGTGTCAGCTGTGTCCCTTCAATCAGTTCTGCCTCAGTTCTTTACCCCTGTCCCGGTAAGGATCACACCACTCAGTGGGAAGCTACTCTAGGAAAGTTGTGCGGCTGATCATGCGGCCTTTGCTGTTCAGGCGGTTGTGACCTTGCTGCTGGCGGAGTTCTGATCGGGCCCCCTGACTGCTCTGCCCGACTTTAAAGGAATCACATCCCATCAGCTTCATGCAGTCTGCTTTCCCTCGGGTGGGCTGCTGAGGACCTTAGCAAGGTAAAGGAGGGCAGAGATGAACACTCCAGATGCTTCACAGTCTTTTCCAAAGTTAGGTACCTCGAACTACTTTTTGCCTTGAGGCGAAATCTGTATGTGTGTGTGTGTGTGTGTGTGTGTGTGCATACATAAAATGAAATGAATAGTTCATGCAACAGTACTTGCCCTTACTGTAGGGGAAGCACTCACACTTGACTGTTTTATTCTGCTTATTTATTTATTTCAATATCTATTGAGATTCATTGTGCTGACTTTAAAATATAACAAAGAGTCCTCATTTGTCTTGGTCTTCCTCCATTTATCTTTATTTTCTCAGCCTTGGCCCAAGCTGCCCCATCACCTAGTACCGGTGTAAGTGACTGTCTAGTGACACATGTCAGGGGCAGGCATCGAGAGTTCTGGCCACCGAGAGTTCCCACCACTGCGGGTCCTGGCCTCCAGTCACAACTTGAAACAGTCAGGAGTGGCCATGAAACAACGAATAGAGTTTCTCTCAGTATCTGCGGTTCCATTTACTGATTCAATCAGTTATGCATGCAAACATGTTCTAAGGGTTGGCACTATAGCTCAGAGTTGGAGCACTTGCCTAGCATGCATGAGGCCCAGCACCACAGACAAGTGAATGTATTGAAATAATAGTTTTGTTTTCTAAACAACAGAGTAAAATACCTATCTATGTAGGGTTTGCAATGCTATGAGTAAGTGCTATGAGTAATGTGGAGATGATGCAAAGTATGGAGGAGGATGTGCGAAGCCTCTATATAAACACCAGACACTTTATATAATGGACTTGAGCTTTTATGGAGATCTGTGTCCTCAGGGTATTTGCAGCCAGTCGACAATGTAATAGTTAGCCGGGATATCTAACCCTAAAACTTCTATCACTGGTCACATTTTTGCTCATTCCCCAACTTTGGGACAATTCCAGCACAAGGAGATTTATGAAACCAGAGAGATCTAGCTATAAGAACCTTACATTCTTTGAGTCTGTGGTGAGGACAGACAGACATACAGGCAGTTTCAGCACACACAGTACACAGAGAGATGTGGCATCTCTCAGAGGCTCTCAAGGGAGGCCCTGCCTTCAGCTTTTGTTCTTACCTTCAGTCATTCATTAGACAAACATTTACTGTACCTGCTCTATGCTGGGCTGAAAGCACAAAAGAAAACAGGGTAGACAGTGGTGAGGAATTGCAAGCAAAGGGCGTGGCAGCTGCAATATGACCAGCAGAGTCTTCCTAATCCCTGCAGATCCTACTGCTTTTTTCTTGTGAGCTCTTATATGTTACACCATCTCTGAGTGGCTTCACAAGATAACACCTCATCTCCATCTTGTCACCTGACATCTACTTCTGTCTCCACTGGGAATCTCCTCCCCAAGGCCCACTGGAAGCCACCTCTTTGGCCTAGTGAGAAGAGGTGCAGATTCAGGTGTCCAACCAGGCTCGGGGGGATCATGGATAAATTGAAGGCTCATGTCATCTGTGGTTTTCTCCATTCTAAGGACAGAGACTTTCCCATTTAAATTGAATATGAGGCTATTTAGATAAGAAGGGAAGAGAGCCAACATAAATTACAGCTGACACGGTTATTGATTCCAAAGTACTGGTTTTGACAAGCTATGCCCAATCACCAAGGTCTGCCTGCGGGTATGGAGAGCCAGGTTCATTCATGAGGATATAATGGGTTGGGAGAGACATGTAATCTAGCAGCTTCATCTACCCAAGTTGTTTTCTTTTTCCTCCTTCTTCAGGATAACTCATGGGGGGGGGTCTTGATCAGTGGGTTTTCAGAGGGCCAAAGGAATGAATGTCAATGTCTCTTTCAATAAATGTTCTCCAAACAGGAGCAAGAGATGGAAGCCAAACCCAAAGACAGACAAAGCTGCAGGGAAGTTGGTTAAGACAGCTTGCTAGGACATCTTTGTTGGTGGGTGGCCTAAGTAAAGACAAGGACACACTGAGGATGCAGGAGGAAGAAGGTAAGGGGGAAAGAGGCCCTGCTGAGAGGAACAAGAATCCATCTCTTTACCAGCAGGAGAGAAGGTGGATGCATACATGTGAAAGACAGTGGGGCTTGGTGGGAGGAGAAAGGATTTCCATTGCTCTGCGCCTCTATCAGACCTTCTTTGTATTCTGTTACATCTTTCCAGCTGGCCTGTAGTTGTAGAAGAGTCCCATGCTGGCTGGCTCCGCAGCACCACGCTGATGCAATCTGACAGCGCCTGGTCCAACTGCACCTCTTGCTCCTGCCCTGCAATGCGTCCATCCCTGTGCTGGAGCCACCTAGAAACATGTTCTACAAGTTATGCAAGTTAAATCTAAAACTTCCAAGTTAATGTCTTCAGTATCACCCTTGACCTAGGGGGGGGAGGATAAAACCTGCAAACAACTGCTTTCCACTTTTATCCCCCACACTGATGGCTCTGAGGCTCATTAGAAAAGCCTACTCAGAAACTCCTAGGGGGACTGAGCACAATCCTCACAACCCACGACCTGTTCAATAAGGCATCCTCATATTGATTTTTCTTCCCTTCTCGCTTTACATCTTTTTCTTTCAGTTCACTTCTCTGAGATCGTATCCCCAAATCAAGTTTCTGCACACAAACATTTGTCTAGGATCTGTTCTTGGAGGAAATTAAGGTAAGACGGCCTTCTGCCAACCAGGGCATTGCTCATCTTTCACCTTACGCTGGCTCCTCCAGCACCCTGGCCTTGTTGGAGAGCCAATCTTATTCTCACCTTGGGCTCTCTGAACATGCCTTCAGCGCTCACCCTGCTGTTTCTATGCTACCTCCTTCTGCTCTCTGCTCATGTGTCAACATGACAAAGAAACTCACTGATCAACCAATAGAAGCAGCCCTCACTCCCAACCCCCAGACTCTACCTCACTTTGTTTCCTACAGTGTCTGCGATGCCATTCTTCCACAGTGGTTAGTGTGTGCCTCTTCTGTGAGAGATGGATTGAGTGCTGGAGGCCCGCCTTCCTCTGATGCCTGGTCGCATGGAGGCACAGACACAGCCTCGCCTCTCATAACATGTCTTATTGGTACAGGAGACAGACAGGTAGCACAAGTGTTTTGAGTAGACCCAAGATCAGATGGTAAATGGCAACCTGTGCTGGACTTCTGATTCGGGAGGACAAAAAGAGCTTGAAGGAGCAGTAGAGAAACTGTAAGACTCCAACTCTAGATAAACAGGGGGATTCCTGTGGGTCCTTGCTGCCCTCTGGCAATGTGGCCAATACTGCTGGCCTTTCTGGTTTCTCCAGATAACTCAGAAATGTAATCATGGGTGCATGTATTTGTGAAAAACTTCCACATTGAAAGTATTAGCTGACAATTCCTTTTCCCCCTAACATTTGATGAGCTGAAGATATTATGGTCATGGACCAGATTTGCTCGGAGGGCTCCTTCTGATGCGTTCTTCCCCAGATGTTGCAGGGCTGGGGATGGATTTGGTCTGTTTCACTCACCTGGTCACTCACTGCATTTAAAGCAGTGAGTTGGGTGTTTCTACTCTGCCAGAGTCAGAAATGGAGAAGCATTAACAAAGCGAGATACACAGTACTGGCAAAACCCAGAGAAGGGAAGGAGATCTCATTGACTATCTTCTGTTTGTAAACACATAAATCCAAGATGCCAAAGAAGTAGAATATATGCCCTTTAGATAAGGTTCCATAAACCTGTCCTGGATAATTAACCTTTTAAAGAAGCAAGCTTGCTCGGCACTTAATATCTGAAAAGGTGTAATGTAGCAAGAACTGGCTATATATAAAAGAGATGGAAAGCGCAGTTGAGTTTTCCCAATTAGTTATGGTGGATTGTAGCTAATTGATTCATAATGCCACTAAATTGATGCAGGTCATTTATGTTCATACGAATTACCTCTTAACTTATGTTAAAAGAAAACATTGAGCAAGTTGAATTTTCTAAAAAGCAAGCATTCATGGGATATAAAATAATAATGGTTATTGTTGGTTATTCATGGTGCCATAGATTTAATTATTATGCCAACATTTCCATTTGAAACTTATGTATTCAATAATTGATAACTTGGTCATAAAAAATACCATTGTGCTGGGCTCAAGTTAATGTAGTAGTGTCTCCTGAGAATGGATTATTTTTCCCCTTCATGTTTTAAAAACAGCTTTGTTTACCAAGTTAGCAGGTTACAATTTCCTGGCTTTAGAGAGTGACATCCATTACTGGGGTTGGGAGGCCACTGACTGTGCCACGTGCTCTTGGACCAGACTGTTTTGGGCATGCGCCTTGGGTAATTCTGGGCCTGCCACCTTCCCGAGGCTTTCTTGCCACCCAATTGCTACTGCTTTCACTCATCAGGGTCTTGAAAGCATTCCTTTTAGAAGTAACTTTCTCCTGTTTCCTTCCCTAAGTTTCATTTATTATCTATCCACTAAGTATTTATTTCCTGAGCACATACATGGGGCCAACTTTATTGTTGTGAGGTTCTGGGGTAAGTAGAGAAATCTGGAAATATAGAAGTCCATCAGAGCTTCTTATACTTAAACACAGTGGTATTTTTATTTTGGGCTTCATGGAGGTGGGCAGACATTTGTGCTTAGTATTTTTTTATACATACTTATATGGCTATAGCAGATGCTCTGAGTTGCTCTGAGTGAGTATGCAAAGAAATAAACATCATTGACTCATATAGCAATAAATGCACCAAATAAGTAAATGGAGGCCAGCCAAATAGCTCAGTGAATTAAAGTGACTGCAAGCAGGCTCAGGGGCTGAGGGTTCAATCCCTGGGCCTGCCATGCTAGCCCCGCCTCCAGGGCATGCTGAGATGGCAATTGAGACTGGGCATGGAGGCGTGGCCCGTAATCCCAGCTCTTGGGAGGCTGTAAACAGGCAGATCACTATGAGTCTAATCTAGTAGTGAGACCCTGAACACCCACCCTGTATACCGCTCCCTAAAATACAAAATAATAACAACAACAACAACAACAACAACAAGTAAATGGATGGAGTGAACGACAGTGATGAAGAATGTGAAAGGTGAGAAAATCAGTTAAAACTGAGTATTAACAAAAGGCTCAAAGGTGCAAAAGGTGAAGTGGAATTTAACCTAATGACCACTTGACAAAAGGGACACACCTGTGTAAACACCTAGGGCATGGAGCAGGCCGGTGCATAGCTGGCACGAGGGCCCTGCGGCTGGAGGGAGCATGACGCTGTAGAAGAACAGGAGGAGCCCGGGAATGCAGGGTGCCAGGAGTTACTAGGGGAGAGCAGGAAAGTTGGGGAGGTGGGCAGGCCGGGGAGGAAGCATGAGTAGGGTCTCCGGTCTCTTTGCTCTCTGAATGCCAGCCCCAGCCATGGAAGGGTGCTTCCTAGCCAGTCTTTCCTATATTTTCAAAGCAGAAGTGGGTCAGATTTTCTTTTCTCTACTTCTCAAGTGGATATTTACTTCTTTATAGTTTAATGGCAATGATAATGTAAACTCCACATTAAATCAGCAGACAATATGGAAAAATAGACAAGAAGAAAAAAGGAAAAAACTGTGATAATAATGTAATAATATTTGCTCAAAGATAATCACTGTTAACATTTCATTTGCTTCACAATAAGATTTGTTTTGCAAACATTCATTTACTGGCATATGCAGTAAATATGTTGATAAAGTTGATAAAGTCTTGAGACCTCAGAGTGTGTCTTAAGATACACGCATATTATGAATCCTAGCTTATCTAAGGTGCTTTTTTTAGTTAAAACACTGAGCATCATTTACCATATTATTAAATATAGATCTAGACTGAAGTTTAAAAGATGGCAAAGTCATTTATGAATGCCCTTAATCTAACCAACCCCATATAGTGGATACTAAGTCCAGAGGTAAATTTTCATTATTGTAACCACTGTTTGCACACCCCTGAACATTCATATTCATGAGCCTGACTACTCGTTTACTTTGAACACATCTACAACTACAACAAAGATAGCTGTGAGTGCAAATTGAAGCTAGAAGGGCATGCGGGCAGGGCTCCTAGCGCAGCAAGAGAGTGGCTCTTACTCTAGGGACAAGTCTACTGTCTCCACGCTCTGTCTACCTTGCTTAAAGCTCAGGGCTCCTGTGGCCTCTTCATTTTTGTGTCTCCACAAGTCAGATCATATTCTGTTAGATCTGGGTTGTCATTCCACAAAAAAAGTGGGAAGAAGTGTGGATATTTGGCCTCATGGTTAAACAGAGCTATAAAGAAATTTGGGCTCAACAATCCCATATAAGAGTTCAGCTGAGAGAGTAGATAAGCTTTGATTTCTGGAACCTTCAGACATTCATATCTGGCTCCCAAGGGGATCTACCTAGATTTCCTACCTTTTCTAGGTGAAGCTAGAGAAAAATCTCTTGTAGGATCTGATAGAGGAACAAATGCCTTCCTCCATAGATGTATCTGCCCCATGCTTAGGTAGCAGGCAGGCTTACTCCACCAGGATCAGTGACAGGTCCCTACGTCTGCCTTCTTCCCTCATGTTGCCATGTGGTTTTGCTTTTTCCCTCTCCATATTGTACCTCACCCCAGGGCACCTTAGGGCTGCTCCCCCCACCAGATTCTGAGACTAATCAGAGGTTTCACTGGTGACACTACTTTCTCTGCAGAACCTCAGAGATGCATAAGCATTTGTTTATTTCTCTTCAAGCAGCATGAATTTCTTTGGCTCTATCTCCATGAATAAAATGTCATCATAGATTTAGTAGAAGAAATTCAGCTATTCTTATACAACTGTTGACAGAACAATACTTCTGTGCAGGAAATAAAAGTTTACAAGACTGTGTCCTCACCCTACAGAGCTCCTTTAGAGGAAATGATATAGAGAAGAATGTAGGATAGGATACTGCAGTGTAAATGAGGGCATTAACCCTACATCCTATAAGCATTCAGAGGAGGCAGGCTGGTGATAGTAGTTGTAGGAAAATACTAATCAGAACATATTGAGCGTTGTCTGAGACATATCAAATTTTCATTCTCTCTTCCACATCATGATACTACGCATTCTTAGAAACCTCTTTTTGCATCTAAGAAAATTGAACAAAAGGAAATGAAAGGCAATTGGCTGGACACTTTCCCAGGTCTGCCTGAGGGACACGGAGCTAGTGCTGCACTTAAACCAAGAGTTTAGCAAGGAGGAGCTGGAGGCTTCTGCAGGTGAGCTTCAGGGTCCCTGGGGTGGCAATAGGGATGGCACAGGGCTCGTGTGCAGAACCATTAGATTCACAGTTCTAGACCTGGATCTTCCATCATTCACATCCCTTCCAGTTCTAGCATTCACAGGGCAAATCATCAGTTATCCAGACTCAAATTTGACAAATTTAATTGCAACGAATTAAATAAGTTGTAGATCAATAGTCTCTGAACGATCAATTAGTCATTCCCTGTAATTAAATCTACCTATTCCTAATACCTTTCAGTTATGTTTTATTGCACAATTTCTAATTCAGAGCTTTTAGGCAATTGTATTGATTACAGGTATACTTACCATATCTAGTAATCAAATAATTTATTAACCAGCACATCTCGTTATAGGACATCTGGTTTAATTACCATCACTTCGCTTAAGAAGGCAGTTTTCATTCAGCTTGGGCTTGTTTTAAGACACTGGGGGTCTGGCTGTTGTGTGGTTCTACCTGCCACATACAGTTCCTCCTTTCTTGAAAGAAAACTGTGAGACAAATAAGCGAGTATACTTACGGAACAAGTGAATGGATGAACTCAAGTCGTTCCTAAAAATTACATTTTCACTTTAATTTCTTCCATGGAAGTTTTCCAACTTAATTTATTCCTAGTATGCTTAGAAAAGTGCTTTCAAGATTCAATGATGAAAGGGCATTTGGATGAACAAATGAGTACTGCCTTCATTATACCTCGAAATACAAATTAACTACGAAGCATATCACCGTCTCCTTTCCCAAGCACATCAATTTGGAACTAAGTATAAGTGAAATTTCTTATTTAACCCATGAATTTATTATTCCAGCAGCAACACTGGACAAGTGGAGCTTCAATTTAACTTTTTTTAAAAAATGTTTTATTTTGGGGGCACGACTTGGAGAAAGGAATTATGACTCGTAGCTATGTTGTACAGATCTTGTTTATGTGGTGGGTAGCCTGAGACTGAGCAGAAGAGGTACTTCCACTTCTATCTCTCAACTCCAGGAACTATGGATTTAATGTGGTTTTCCCCCCCCCCACCAAAATCCATGCTAAAGCTTAATTCCCCAGTGCAACAGTTTTGATGTCATGGGTTCTTGAAGGGAGGTGATTAAGTTTTTAAGGGACAGCAATGCTTGTTGTCATGGTGACTTCCCTTCTCTTGGGATTAGATTAGTATCCATAAGAGCAAGTTGTGATAAAGGCCAGCATCTCCCTTCAGGCCTCTTCTGCCTTGTCACTGGCCCTTGTCTGCATACATTCCCTTCATGTGATGTCAACTACCATGAGATGGAGGAGGCCTTCACAGGTGAGGCTGCCCAGATTAGACTTTCGCTCTCCAAAAATATGTGAGCTAAATGAAACTTTTTATTTTATAAAGCATCCCAGCTCTAGTATTTTGTTCCAGTAATAGAAATAGACTAAAACACTAAGTCTGTCTGAGACTACCCTAGAGACTTAGGGAGCCTGCTCCTTGCCAGAGAGGAGGTGGTCTGCTGAGTCACTCTCTGGAAAAGTGGGATACAGGTATCAGAACCCCAGAATCTTAGCTTCACTTGATTGACAGAAAAAGCTGTGAATAGTTTTTAGTTGAATATAAGATGAGTAGGTATATGAAATCCATTTGGCTGGTAGAGAGGGAGATTGAGAAGTCATTCTTTTTCTCTTCTTCACCTGTAAAATGGGGATATGGTTGAAGTCACGATCTCTGACTTCCTTTTGAAGAGTAACACCCTCTACCGCCAGACCAGCACTCTCTCCTCTCCCTCCTCTCCCTGTCTTATTTTCTTTTCTTCATAGATTGCATCACTATTACATGAACACATTCTTTGTCTTCCACAAGTTATGCAAGGTTTACCAGAGGAGTACTTCTTCAACTTACCCATCTCCAACCCTCCCTTCTCTACTGAAAATGTCTAATTCTCCAGCAGAACACCTTGCCTTTGACCTGTCGCTCTAAGGATATGCCCACTCTGAGAGTTGGGGTGGGGGAGCACTGGGTGGCATGAAAGCCCCAAAGTGATGCAGAAATGGTGGCTTTCTGGAGAGGAGAGAGGATTACATTCTGAAGGCCTCCCCCTGGCAGCATGGGGACTCACTTTCCGTTCTGCACCTTCAGAGTCATCATGGAGCTAGCTAGAGGCAAGCAGATGGCAGTAGGGCAGCACCTTGCCTGGTTCCCTGGCTCTCATACCCAGAGAAAGAAAGCCACAGCTCAGTGCAGTGAGCAGGTACAAGTGCTTCAAGAGAAGTGCCTGAGTGCCCGGCCTCTAGCCAGGATCTGGCATTGAGTAGATGCTCAACACTCATTTGATGAATGGACCCACAAAGCATATTTCTGAGGTGTAAATATTTTCACCTATAAAATGGGAATCCGATTGTACTGGTGATCTCTGATTTCCCTTCGAGCAGGAACACCCTCTACCACTAGGCCAGGACACTATGCCATCTTTTCTTTTTTTCATACATTGTATCACTACCTCACCTGTTTTATTTATTTATTGTCCATTTTACTCCCTTAAAATACAAGGTTCTCAAGCCCAAACATATTTGTTCTTCTATATTTACCACTATTTCCAGCAATAGACAGATAACATTACATATAGTAATCATTGAACAAATGTCTTTTGAATGAAAGAATGAATGAATTCTCAAATGGGAAATCTAAGACCTAGAAGGCTTTAGTAACTTTCCCAAACAAGTCAGACAGGGAGAGGAGGAGTCTGGATCAAGCCGAGCCCTCCTGACTCAGAAACCCAGGCCCTTAGCAAATGTTTTATATAAATAGGTTCAATTAACTTGACACATTTTTCAAGGGGCACATAATACAATCCAGGTGTAAAAAGTGGAGATTTTCAGTGCCACTCTTGCAACTCACTCCGCAAGAGATGGATGTGTGGCTGATAGGGAAACTGATAGGATTCTCAACAAAGCTTGCAAATTAATCATACTTAATGAATGTGACTAATGTGTTAAAGAAAGGAGCGATTAAAATATTAGCATGTCTGAACTTCTCCTCTCTGGCTAATTTGTTCTCCTCCCTAGGGTTACTATCTTTCAAAGAGGTAGGGGCACAGGATTACGGAAATGAGTTTTATGGAACACAAATGCATTTTAAATGGCTTAAATTGGGGACAGTCTGTGCAGTTCTCAAGCGGCTGCCAGTCTTCATGTCTCACTGCTCAAGCGAGGGACGTCTGCTGACGGCAGGGCCTGAAGCTGTCACAAGGGCTGGAGCTGGAGATGAGAAGCCAGGAATTTCCCTAGGTAATGGGGTGGAAACAAGCACAGGCATGGGGCTCCTTCTGCGGAGTGGCAGCTGCCCTTTGGTGTAGGCACAAGGTGAGCTGCATGTGGCGGGGGAGGCACGTTCCCCGAGGTGGATCATGCGTCCAGAATCCTAGGCATAATTGCCACTTTATAAATAAGAGGACAATCTACTTCTCCACTCCACCCCCTGCATAACCTGTTTTCCAGATGGAAGCGTCAAGAGGGTAGGGAACAGCAAGCGTCCCAGAATACAAGTCTCACTCTTGGAATTAGGAGATTCCAGTGCTTGTTAGCAACCTGCTGCTTTTAGCAGTGGGTCAAGCTTTATCATAAAATTCTGGAAACCTGAATCTTTTAGTCAGGGGCCTCAGTGGGGGTAGGCAGGTAATGCACCTGATGAAATGGACTCAGTGGGAGAGGACTCAAACCAGCAAGCAAGTGCCTGCTCTGGCTAACAGCACCAAACACAGAGCTAACTGTGGCCACATCTTTAAAGTTTTAAGGGAAAGACAAGTGTGTGTGTGTGTGTGTGTGTGTGTGCACGTGTGTGTGTATGTGAATGCATTGTACTATACTGTAATAAAGTTAGTAGCTTAAACCAACATAATATCATGTTACAGTTCTGGAGGTCAGAAGTCTAAAACTAGTCTTCAGGGTGGCATTTATTCTGGAGAGTCTATAACAGGAACTGTTTCCTTACCTTTCCCAGCCTCTGTCAACCACCTGCATTCATCATTTCAGGCCACCTCCTTCCCCCACCTTTTCTCTTTTAAGAACCCTGTGCTTATACTGGGCCACCTGGACAACTCTGGGTAACCTTTTTATCTCAAGAGCCTTAATCATATCCACAGTGTCTTGCTATGTAAAAGAGTATGCAACATTCTCAGGTTCCAGAGAGCAGGACATGGGCATCTGGGGAGGGCTTGGGGCGGGTATTCATCTGCGTATCAGTGCCCATGTGGATGACTCACAATCTGCAAACGTCAGCAAATAGCTCTAAGGCCTATGGCACCATGTATACTTGTTCAATAGGTCTCTAGTGGAACTAATAGGGGAGAGAATGGCTGTCCAATCTATGACCCTGATAGCTGATAGAAACAAACCATTTACTGGTTAAAACAAAGGCTTTATGTTGCGCCTCCCGTTGCATTTGTCCATCCACATACTTTGTTTTTCAAATGTACTGGTTACTAAGAAGCTTATCGATGATTTATGCTGCCAGGCTTGTTGCCATGTTGTCTTTCTACTTTGCAAAAATAACAGCAAACATTTAGTAGGCTCCTGTTGTATACCAAACACTGTAGTTCATATATGTTATATAATCTGTAAAGCAATCCCAGTTTTCTCCTGTTTTATAGATGAGGAATCTGAAGCTCAGTATTTCGCTAAGTCACTCGCCTAGTAAGGGGTAGAGCTGGTGTGTCAGTCAGGTTGTTTGTATCCAGCGCCTTCAAGATACAGTGTTTAAGGAAAGAGTAAGCTGAAACATAAAAGGTAACATCATAATCTTTTTCATTAAAAAAGCCAAAAACTACCTAGTGTCAGATCAACTTCTATAGGTTCAACTTCCAATACCCCTGCCACTTCTAGTTGTTGACCTCCTTCCTTCTGCCAAAGTAGAGATACTCAGCTACAGAGTTACCCTTCTCGCTGCTACAACTCTGGACTAGATCCCAGAACAAACAGCTTCTTTTACTTATCAGTGATGTGTCTGTGGGTAAGTCATTTGTCTTCTGTCTTAGTTTATTCATCTAAAAAATGGAGAGATGAATGATGATGATGATGATGATGGTGGTGGTGGTGGTGGTGGTAGGTATTTACATAGCACTCATTTATGTTAGGCAGAGTTCTGTGCACTTGACATCTATTGAGCCATTTAATTTTTATAATAACTCTTTGGGGGGGGTGAATACTATTATTTTGTCATCTGAGGCACATGCAAAGTTTATATAACCTGCCCTACAATCCAGCTAGTGAGTGAAAGAGCTGGGATTGAACCCAGAGTATGGAGATAACAACTTCTGTCCTGCTCACCTTACTCCAAGACTGTGCAGACCTTGTGAAGATTATTTATGCATTTTTCATTTATTCTTATCACCGTCTAAGGCCTGTCAGGAATTAGATAATTTCATATAAAGCCCTCAAACTGTGCCTGGCTTGTATAGTCGTTGTGGAAGTGTCTGTTTTACCCTTCGGTTGTTGCTGGGTAACAAGCCCAGTCAGAGTGCCACTTGATGAAGCAGCTCACCGACTTAAGAGTGTAACACAGTCCCAGAGACCATAAGCACGGCCAAGGCCTAGCCTTGATAGAGTCAAAAAGAAAGTGGTCCATGTGTAGTGAGCCTAGAGAGGAACAGCAATGGGTCAGTAGAGGAATGAGGTGTTGCTCCACAAGTGATCCCGTTTCAGGAAAAAGCACTGCCAGCAAACCCTCACTTGCTGCTGCTTCCTTCTACGTGCTTTGCTTATATCAGCACATTTACTTCATCCAGTAACTTCACAAGGCAGGTGCCACCAAAAGCACCTCGATGTTATGCATGAGGAAACTGAGGCCCAGTCCGGTCAGGAAACTTGCCTAAGTCAGAGTGCATGCAGGGCAGAGTCCTGCTGAGGAACTTCAGCGGCCCACTTCCACATCATAGCACAGCTCTGCCAAGTCGGGGTACTGCTCATATTTGTATTTGTGTATCCTTAACAGTCAAAGTAACTTTTGCGATTTACATAAAAGAACGAAAAGAAGAAACTTTATCTCTCAAGATTATAGACTATCTCATGAGAATATAGCCATCGTGGATAAAAAAGTAAATAGCCTCAAATAAACAATATTATTAAATTGTCTTTGGATTCAGTTGTCTGCTTGAATTCAAGGCTTATTCGGAATTCCAGGCTAATTCAGAGGAGAGGTTAGTAAGTGTGGAGATGAACTGAAATTATATTCGCACCAAAGTCAGGCTTTCATATAAGTGTTACCATAAAGACTGAAAGTAAAATAAGAGCCACTTCCTCGCCATGTGACAGAAAGAGTTCCCTTTATGCACTCCCTAAAGCCTCACCTTGGGAAACCCTGTGAGAAGCAGTCTGGCCCGGGCAGAGCATCTCCACAGGGACTGGATGTTCAATGGTAAAATGTTGTGAAAAATTGCTGTTTCTTCATAGGGAATTTAATTACAAGCAAAAGAATGCAGGAAAACACAAAATCCAATGCATAGCAGACGCTCAACAAGCTTCGTTCATTATCATTATTAAGTTTTACACACAGATTTATGGCCATTTGTTGTTATACGACGGTAAAGAAACATCACATGGAAGTTACTATATTCTGGGTCATCTGTATGTAAGGAAGAACCCCCTCCCCCATTTAAACTATTAGATTTTTTGTTATCTTTAGGTCTGCATACATGAAGTTAAAGAATCGCAAACTCAGCCCACAGCATGTTTCTCGCGGCCCCTTCTCGAGGACCAACTTAAGTCAGTAAGAGAGCAGAATGAGCTCAGGACAGAAGGATCTGGCGCTAAGCCCCGCCCCTTGCCCCCGCCTCCGCATAGGTCCCGCCCCCAACGCGAGCCTTTCCGACTGACTCCGCCCCTCGGGGCTCCGCAGCGTCCGTCGCGCTGACGTCACAAGTCCTGCGCCTCCTCAAATCTGCGACGCGGGCGGAAGGTCATCTCCGTAACCGGCTCGGCCTGTGGTGCAGTAGTCGCCATGTTGTCGGTCGCCGCCCGCTCGGGCCCGTTCGCGCCCGTCCTCTCGGCCACGTCCCGCGGGGTGGTGGGCGCGCTGAGGCCCTTGGTACAGGCTTCGGTGCCCGCCACCCCGGAGCCGCTGGTGCTGGACGTGAAGCGACCTTTCCTGTGCCGGGAGTCCCTGAGTGGCCAGGCCGTGGGACGGCCTCTGGTCGCCTCCGTGAGCCTCAATGGTGAGCCGGGCAGAGGGCACCCCTTTTTCTCTCTCCCTCCGAGGCCTAGACCTGGGAGCAGCCGAGGAGGGCGGCCCTGTTTGGGAGGTGCAATTTCTGGACTGGGCGGCCTTGAGCAGCGCTGCGCCTCCGCCAGGCGGGCTGGGGACGCGGAATGGGGCGCGCGAGCGTGACGCCGCCCGCCGGCCTCCCGGCCTGTGAGGGGCTGTCTGCGTTGGCGCGGGTGGGAGCCCCGGTCTGCAGGCCAGACGTTGTACCTGGTCATGCGTAGAGGTCGATTCAGGTGTCTCCCAGCACAATCCGATAGAAGTATTGTTGCTTACAGGTAGTTTGACCTTGAGCAAGTTTGTAAATGTTCCTCCTCGTCTGAGGAATACATTTGTGCGTCTTCGAATTTCGTAGGGTTGTCATGAGGCTTACACGAAAAAGTTTTATGATAAATGCTCAAAAAGTATGAACTGTTACTGGGATTTGGGACGTTTCCCCCTACAACACTACCCGTTCCTTTAGTCTTTCTCCTTCATCGATTCGCACCGTTCCCCAAAACATTAACACAACTTCAGTCACTTAAGGTCAGGCACTTGGCCAAAGGTCTCTTACAACAGTGTAATCCTCCAGAGGAGGCAGAGGTTGATGAAAAACAGAAAAATAGACTGTAAGAGAAAATGACGGATATGACCAGACTGGATACTTAGGCGTTCAGCTTTTCCCAGGAGTTTATGTCACATCCTCAGTGAGAAGATCACAGTTTATTTTGTGTGCTGCGCTTTATTTCTTATTCTTTTGTGAGTGGAAGATTGTGAAATGGCACTTACTAAAATAAATCTTCTGGAGTCTTGAAATATTGGAATCTGGCAGCACAGGGCCCTGGTTTCCCCATGGGTGAAGTCTGCAGTGTGCTATGTATTGGTTGCTCCCATAGTTGTCTGGGCTCCATGCAGACGCAGTCATCACCAAGTTACTTCGTATTTTGTGTTACCTGCTTGGCTCCTTTGGCATTTGAATTTGTGACCCTTGGACAACTTTTTCCTCTGCTCTTTCCACTTCTTCCAGGGCAGCTAAGACAGTAGGCTTTTGCTACCCTGCCCAGCATGTCTGCTGTTTTAAAGATCCTTCTACGCAGTTTTCTTTCCATTTTTTCAGTTTCAAATTTAGAATCATTTTCCATGTCTTGATAGCCTAGAACATTGTACATTTTATTTTGTGTTTGTTGGGTTATGACCTTGGGCTTGAGGGCATAGAATTATGTCTTTCATTTTACTGTGCCTACCACCTCAGAGTTTACAGTTGGTCCAAAATATTTATGAATGAGTGTTGAAGAACATCAGTGGGTTTTGGATTATTTACTCCATTCCAGTCCTATTGGGAGAGAAAAAAGAATAAATTTTATTTTTTATTTTATCTTTTTGCTGGAATGGGAGATTGAACTCAGGCCCTTGTGCTTGCCAGAGAAGTGCCTATTCTACTGAGCCATCTCTTAGGCCCAAGAAGAAATTTTAGCAAAGGTAAAAAGTATCTAGAATTTATCATATGACTAAAGAAATTTCTTTAAAAAAACCTACCTACCTTAAAGAAATACTTTGTACAATCAATTGAATAATGTAGAACAAGAGAAAAAAAGACAATAATGTGAATCATGTCTTCAGATTTACCTTAGAAATCTCTTTTCTAGGGCTAGCCAGATAGCTCAGCAGATTAAAGTGCCTGCTTAGGCAGATGCAGGGGTCGGAGGTTGGATCCCCAGCCTGCCATGCTGGCGCTGCCCCCTTAACGTGCCTGTAATCGCAGTGCTTGGCAAACTGAAAACAGGAGAATCACTACAAGTCTGATCTGTGTAGTGAGATCTGTAGACACTGCAGTAACATCCCCCCCCCCCCCCCCCAAAAAATTCTGATGATATGGTTAGTGACAGACATTGTGGGAAAGTTTGGAACAGAAGATCTTTGAGTTGGGTAAGAAGTTTACATTATGGTAGCATCTCTTAAGCACATTTTCAAGGCATATCAGAGATGAGCTTAAAACCCATAAAATGTTTAAAATATTTCAGATCATCTCTTTTCTAGTGTATATTTCCATAAGTATAGCATCTTGCTTTAGGTTAGAATTTATCTAGCATCTCAGGTTCTATATCTCAGACCTTATGTAAATTATCTCAGCTTATGTAAATTACTTAATGGTTTTTGCAACATGGCAGTTGAATTTAGGTGGCAAATCTGTGGCACATGCACCACAGGGGGGTGTTTAGATTATTGAAAGCTCTAAATAAAGGGTTTGCCATCGCTCTTCTAAATAGTTCTTGATGTAGCCCAGTAAAGTATGTGTAACCTGTGAGGGAGGAGTAGACACCAAAGATCTGAGTGAGAGTGACATTCGTTCTATTTAGTGTTCTTATCCATTAGCTTGTATGTTAATATTCTAGAAGTAAACAACATAGTCTTCTTTTCTACAAAGGAAACTTTATGACATATTTTCTAAAACAGGTAAGTCATTTGAAAAGAGATTTACATCCTGAAACATACTCAAAGTGATAATAAATTTGGCTTTTTTTGGTTAGACATTTATAAATGGTATGAGAGGACATAACTTGTTTCTAAAAACTGCTTGCTCCCCAAGTACTATATGTAGGCCTTAACTAGTTTAGGTAACCTTCACTTGACACAAACATTTGGCCCATTGTATAGCCTACAGTGAAAGTGTCCTACTTGAGGGACTCACAAAAAGAAAGTGAAAATGAAAGGTGATCTTTTTCTGATGGAAGCAACTGCCTATCACTGAAGAGGGCAATATAGGAACTTTTTTTCCCCTTCCCTGCTAAGTTGAAATAATTATTCTTTTTAGATTTCATGCTGAGAGCTCTATTTTATTACAGATATCCTTTTCTGTCCATGAGTGATTTTACTTGAAGATAAAGTAATATTTTTGCCCTAAAGTCTAAAAAAGAAATCCTTAAATTTTGAGCAACAAAACATATACTGAAAGAACATACAGTATTCTTTTCATTTAATATTTGTGAATTTTTTATTTTAAAGCAAAAACAATAAAAATAATACAGAATTTATTTTTTTGCAATTCTTTCAGAGATCACATAGTTACGAATGTGAGACTCACATTTACCTTAAGATGATCACACAGCTTGCCAGGTAGAGTGGATGAGATTTGGGAGTCTTACACAAAGAATATTAGAAGTACTTAGCACAATTGTGTCATAGGCATTAGCAGTTGTAGAAACTGAAGTATTGCTATTTATTGTGCTATTTAACTTTTAATTCAGTGCACTGAGATGTTAGGAATTATGAATTAGCTGTGCATAATCAGAAGGAATTAAAATTGTAAGTATTGTCTTGTAGTTTAATGCCAATGTGAGAGGTCAACTGCGTTTCATTTTAGTATTTTTATGCTAGCACTGCCAGTTTGAGTATTTCTGAGACTAGTATGTTTTGCACTTTTAGAATTCGATTTTTTTGCTTGTGAATCAGTTAAGTCTGTTACCTGACATGCCCATCAGGGTTCTCATCTGTTTTCTAACCTTCTATTTGTCTTGCAGTCCCTGCATCTGTTCGTTACTCCCATACAGATGTCAGAGTGCCTGACTTCTCCGACTATCGCCGCGCTGAAGTTTTAGATAGCACGAAGTCTTCAAAGGAGAGCAGTGAAGCTAGAAAAGGCTTCTCATATTTGGTAACTGCAACAACTACTGTGGGTGTCGCATATGCTGCTAAGAATGCTGTCACCCAGTTTGTTTCCAGCATGAGTGCTTCTGCCGATGTACTGGCCATGTCGAAAATTGAAATCAAGTTGTCTGATATTCCGGAAGGCAAGAACATGGCTTTCAAGTGGAGAGGCAAACCCCTGTTTGTGCGTCATAGAGCCCAGAAGGAAATTGAGCAAGAAGCTGCGGTTGAAGTGTCCCAGCTGAGGGACCCACAGCATGATTTAGAACGAGTCAAGAAACCTGAGTGGGTTATCCTGATTGGTGTTTGTACTCATCTTGGTTGTGTACCCATTGCAAATGCAGGAGATTTTGGTGGTTATTACTGCCCTTGCCATGGGTCACACTATGATGCCTCTGGCAGGATCAGGAAGGGGCCTGCGCCCCTCAACCTTGAAGTTCCCACGTATGAGTTCACCAGTGATGATTTAGTGATTGTTGGGTAGAGACTTGGACTCAAGTCCTAGGCTAGGCTTCTTGTAGTCTTCCTATCACGGCAGAAGAGTTGAGAGCAAGCTCTCTGTACTTCAACTTGGTTAATTTGGAATAGTTAAAAATTGTTAATAATGTATTTGCAAACATTAATGTGAAGTGCATTGAATTTAATGTTGAATAATTTCAAGCATTCACGTAATAAAGCCACTGCTAAACATTGTTAAACTGTCAGACTTGAAAGGTATGTTGTCTTTGATAACAATTCTAATTAAAAATTACAAACTGGTGTACAAGATATTGGTGAAATCTATAATTGACTTTCTCCTTTACTTTTTGTTTAATTGTTTATTTCCTGCTCTATATCAGAGCACAGATTCTACAAAGCTGCTTGTTAGGCTGAGTATGATTAGCTGGTCATCTCGGTGTGTTTCTCCTTTTTTCACAGGTGTCTGTAAGTGGCTTTTTTTCTCCCGAACTGTAATCTGTAATAATGTTGAGTGAAACCTGTGGGAAAGAGGAGTTAGCATGTCTTTGGGTTTTTTCCTTCAGGTGCAATTATCTGGATTTGTTTTGTTTTGTCTGTGTGAAAGGTCATGAAGTTTTTGATCCCTATGAGAGTTTGTTAGTACGGTACTTAGAATATAATTTTTAAAAAACCTTTTATTTATTGATTGATTTGGTGCAGGGTTTCATTATACAGCTTGGACTCATAGTGATTCTCCTGTCTCAGCCTCCCCAGCACTAAGATTACAGGCATGTACCACCATGCCCTGCTTCAGGGGCCAACCATGGTTTGCCTAGGGTTCTGGGGCCGGCATGACATGTGGTACTGGGTTTTGAACCCAGGTCCTTGTGCTTGCCAGGCAGGCACATAGACTGCTGCGCTGTCTCCCTAGCTCCTAGAATTTTTTAATTTTAAGAGGCAGTAGTTAGATAATATTTGAGAGAAGCTTTCCAAAATGGGAGTGCTTCTGTTATTTCCTTCATTTGGCTTGGAGGGTATTCAAGTCCCTAATCCTGTGTCTACTGTAGGAGGAGGCAGAAAGGAGCATCTGAGACTTAATACTACCTTTTTGTGACAGTTGGCCTTGTTTTGTCTGTAGTGATTACAGTTTAAGCTGTTTCTGTCAGGTTTGCAGCATTTGTCACTTCATTGTGAGTGGGTGGGGTTGGCGCAAGGAGAGCATGTCAGCATCAACATTTTATCCCTTCTGCCTCCTGTCTAGACCTGGCCTTACACAGTTAACATAGGTGAGGCAGGACTGAGGTCTGATATTCTCCCTGGATCAAGGAATGGGGCTTGTCCTTTGTTGAACGTCACAGCTACTTTTTGATGGGTTTGTCTGGCTTGGGCTGTTGGGAGGTTTGTCAGTAATGTCTGCATTCTACAGAATCTACCTTGTGATCATGTGCATACTTGAGGAAATAGCAAATGAGATTAAGTGGTTAGGGCTATCCAAAGAGAACTTTTATCAAGGATTGCATTATTTAATGTTAGCAGCTGGGTGCTTGTATCAAAACAGAAACCCACTAAAGTTTCTGTTAATCATTCTAGAATTGATGGGACATGAAAGTACTATTTTTATATTCAGAGACTCCATCCGGTTGCGTTCTGGTATTGGGTGGTGGCTGAGCAGGGATATAAAATGTTTAGTTGTGAGGGAGCTAACCATACACTAAAGACTGGTGTTGCCAAAAATGGCAGCAGTGCTCTTGCTACGTAATATTGATACCCATCCCAGACTGCTGCTTCCAGTCCTCATGTGAGACCTCGAGGGGCCAAACATTCCTGTATTAGAGTCTGTGTGGTGAGGGAAAATGAAGCAGAAAGCTCACAGGTTTCCTAGTGGTGGCATCACAGCTGCTTTGAGCTGAAATTGCTGTGTCTTGGGGGTTGCTTATGTCTCATGATGTTTGGAGTTTCATGATGGCATACTGTTAAATCCTAGTAATACTTAGTTTTAAATAAAGTCTTTGTTCCACAAATGGCAGGACAGTTCATATCACTTGATATTTTGCTAAGTGGATAAAGCAGACCTATGTTAGGCTTTTCACTTAGAGGAACAAAACTCAGTATTAAGGAGAAATGACAAAATAGATGAAATCTGATCTGTTAGTGTCCTGACCGTGAAGAGCTGCTTTTTGCGGGGAATCACTCTTGGGACAGTATTGAGGCCCCACCCTTTTCCTTATGCTTTCCGAAACTGCTATAAAATGTAATTTTTGTAAATTTTATTTTTAATAGAGATAAATGGCTTTGCAAAATCTTGGACCCGATCTGAAATTATAAAGGGAATTTTTTTCTTGTTTGGTGTTTATGACTCTGGATTAAAATGCTTTAGCACACTCATTTTTCTAAACAAAAATATACATTAGATAGAAGTCATTCTCTATTTTTCTAGTACTAAATCTCAACTTCTGTAATTTCCTGTATTTGAATTTTGTTACATTTTATCCATTAGCACCAAATAAAAGTCCTTATTTTTTAGAATAAAAAATATCTCGGCTTTATAGTCACATTTTACTATTACTTATTTCATAATGACTCCCCTATACCACTTTCCAGAGGTTCATATTTGTATTCAGCTGTACACTATACATGTCTATTTGTAGATATCTTGTTAATACTTTAAGGAAAAGAAAATAATCTCTGCATGAACCAGTTTCTTCATCACCAGTGGTGGTCGATGTAGTAAGATACCTGGTAAGCTAAAAACTGGGTATCTTCCCTGCCTTTTTTTTTTTTTTTCCCATTACCTCTCCTTCCTGTGCCCAAATCATTCTCTAAATCCTGCAGTTTGTTTATTTATTTATATTTGGTATAGGGTCTCACTACACAGTTTGGACTTAGTGATCCTCCTGTTTTCAGCCTCCCCAGCACTGGAAGTACAGGTTCCAAAATACACCACCCAGCCCTGTTTTGGTAGCTGTCTCAGCATGCATGGGAGCCAGGCTGCGTGGCATGTGATACTGGGGATCGAACCCTGGTCCTTGCAATTTCATAAGCAGGCACTTAGTCTGCTGGGCTGTCTTGCCCACCCTCCTGCTAAGTTTAGTTACTTCAGTGTAGCATATCTTCAATCTCTCATCTGTACCATTATAATGACTAACTTTGCATAGTGATATCTAGTCAAAGTTACAAATGTGATTGCATTTAATTCTTAGGAAATATCAGATAATTGCTATTACTAGTTCATAGAAGGAAAAACTAAAGCACAGAAGTACCGTGTCCTCAATCGGTTTGTTGGTGGAGCCAAACTTGTTTTTTTCGGCGATTCTTGAGTCCAGAGCCTGTAGGCCTCTCTGCACTTGATATTGAGCTCTTGTCAGTTTTTGCCTGGACTATTGCAGTAAGATTCCAAACATGTGTTCTACTCCTGTCTCTTTAAAATTTATCCCCCTACCTAGCTGCCAAGTAGATTAGGAAAAAAGGGTGGGTTCTGGGTTCCAATCTTCTGCTGTTTCCTAGTTGTGTGACCCTATAAATTAATCAGTGTGCTGCTTTTCCCACATCTAAAAACTGATGACATACAACTTTAATAGGAGAACTCAACAATATCTTCTTTATCTGTGTCTGATCCGTAAATCTTTTGCTTCAGTAATAATTTGCTTATTATCTATGTGTTCTTTTTTTTTTTGCAACTGGGGAGATTGGACTCAGGCCCTTGTACTTGCCAGGCAAGCACTTACTCTACTGAGCTATCTCCTTGACCCTGCTTGTTCTTGTCCTTTCTGCGTGATTGCCTTCCCTTTCCCTTATCTAAGTTATCCTCCACTGACAGAAGGATAACCCCTCCCCCAAGTTACATTCATGGTTTTTCCAAGTTTTCCACAAATATCCATAAGGTGTTCATTTGGCTACTTATATTGTAGAGCCCTCTTGCCTGGTTTGTCTCCCTAGGCAGACTGAGGGACTGTACCACGGCAGCCACTCAACCAACCACTGGGTGCTAAATGGAGAAGAGAAAAAAAAAAAAACCCAGTGAATTTCTGAGTGGGATTAGTTGAAGAGGACATTTCTGGGGAATATTTTGTGGGTACCAGCTCTAACTTTTCAAAAACCAGAACAATCCTGTAGTGTCTATCTTATCTTTTTAGGACTTTTTAGGAGAGGAGCACTGTTACAGGATTTAAATCTAGATCTTAAGAAGAAAAACATAAAAATCTTTAAAAACCAGAGTTTTTACTTTAGCTATTTTTATTTGCTTCATAATGAATATTCTGCCTATGTAAAATGTCATTGTCAAAATAGTCATCCTTTAGTGTTATTTCTAACCTAAATGCAATGGACTTCATTACTTCCATCATTTGATGTCTTTTTTTTTTTTTCCTCCCCCTTGGGGCTTAAGAAAAGAATGTTTTAATTAAAGAAAACAGTATCAGACCAGGTGTGGTGGTGAATGCCTGTCATACCAGTGCTGGGGAGGTGGAAACAGAAAGATCAATATGAGTCTGAGCTGTGTACCAAATACATAAAAAAAGAACACCGTATCAAATGGGTGCATTGATTAGTTCTCTGAGGTAGAAGGATTGAGGATTATTTTCTCATTTTTAATCCTCAACACTTAATTAGAGAACATAGATGTTTTCAGCACAATACTGCCAGGAATATGAAGTTAAGATGGTTTCTAGTCTAGATACTTAAAGTAAAACTACATATACCACCAAAAAAGCCTTGACTCTGAATGCATATTATAATATATTGATGTGGATCTGAATTCTCTGGTCTGCAGCACAAGATTAAAATTAATTTTGTGAAGGGCTTCAGTGGTATCTTAGTAATAACCTCTCCATGGCGATCAGCATAAGACCAGTCTATCAATGAACTTAAAATCCCAAATTAAATGAACTATATGCATTTATAGCTATTATCCTAATGTTGGGTCAGTTTGTGTCCAAAAGCATACAGTTATTGGCCTTTGAAATCCTTGTTTGAATATTTGCAAAGAGTAAAAATTGAAAGTGTGTAAGTAGGAGTGGAGATTTTTCATACATTTTAAAGAAGGTAAACAAAACTTTGGTTCCTTAGTTGCTGTGAGAAGCAAGTGCATTTAGCAGAATTGTTCTTTCAGTGGTGAATATTTTAGATCTGCCATTTCCTACGTCTGCGCTTGGCTAAAATTTCAACCCATGGCTTAGAGGGGCTTCCTCAGTTCTCTGCTTGCCACTCCTTTGGCCGTCTGGGAAGAAGGCATTCTAAAGCCCCATGTGACCTCACTACATGAGAATTGTTTTAGGTATTACATTCCCTTAGTAAAAGATTTCCTGTAGACCTTCTCAAATATGAATCTCAAATACAATAGTGCCTATTAAAAGCATATAAACTGTAAAGCAAGATTTAGTGTGTTATGCTACTAGAGCAATCGATGGCATGTAGAATGTGATTAGGCATACAGAAAGGCAATTTAGGTGGAGGTAGGTCCCTATCCAAGTAGATTCATGGATTAAAAATTGATATGAATCCTGTATTCTCATGCTTTGGTCCCTGGAAGTTCAGATTTGCATGTGTACTAGGCTTTGATGTTAATTGAGAGCAAAACAACTCATCCATAGTAGTCATTCACATTAGATTCCCTCCCCTTCCATTTATACTGAAAAGATTCATATGATTACAAAAGCTGGTTCTTTGAAGAAAACAAAATAAAGCGTTTATAAATTTGATAGTAAGATTTAAGATGAGGAAAGAGCCAGTCATCACTAGTTCATGAAGAAGATGAGAGATCGTAATAGTAAGGAAAGAGTGCTATGTTAGCAAGAAGGTTGTAAGGATCGGGGCTATAGGTGACTTCTTAGCAAAATGCAAGATGCCAAAATTGACCTAAACACTAGGGACTTTGAATATACCATTTAACATAGATTAAAAAGTGTAAGAAGTTGGCATAATTAGATGGCTTTGTATCTTGAGTTCTGTATGACTTTTCAAAAAAAATCCCAATGCTTTTTAAAACTTTAAATTATTCTCAGCCAGAGCTTCTCCAGTCTTACTGTGCACACAACACATCTGGAGCTTTTGTTGATGTGTATTTTTATTCCACAGGCCTACTCTAGGGCCTGAGATTATGAGTTTTTAACAGTTTCCTAGGTGATGAACAGTACTTAGAATTAGCAAAATTCTACACCATGGGGGAGAATGGTAGCAGAGGTGAGAATGGAAATTCAACAGTTACAAAGTCACTATAAATTTAATACTAGAAACTGGCATTAAATACTATAGAAATAGCACACCAGTCTCATTTACTGAATAAATGAAAAATTTTAAACTATTGATCAATCTAAAAATATAGTGAAAGAATAAAAAACTTGATCAAGTAAGGTTTATTCCAAGAATACAAGTTGTGCTGGCATTAAAACTTTACTAAACAAATAAATAAATGTGGAGAACTCCTAATATAAATCTAAAAAAAAATTGGAGTATCTTTACATGTGAAAAGTGATATGTACTAAAATTTAGTAACAAATATTATAAGTTGTGAAACAATAATTGGGATTAGCTAATGATATCCAGTAGTGTTAGTATTAATACTGTTTTGTAATTTCTAGAAAATGTGGAAAATAGAACAGGAAAACTAGAGAAAAATAAAACTGTATTTTTGGGTGATAATTTAACACTTGACTTATGGTAGTAAGAGGTAGAAGTTTTGAGAGGTGCTGGATCATGAGAACCGTGTCCTGGGGCATGGATCAGTGCTCCTGTCACAGAAGTGCGTAAGTTGCCGTGGGAGTGTGCTCCTCAGAAAGGGCAAGTGTGGCTTCCGCTATTCTCTCCTTTTACTCCTGCTCACTTGCTGTTACTTCATGTTAGAAGGCAAGGGAAGGATCTTCCCGGATGCTATCACCATGAGCTTGAACAAATATTGTAAGCCAAACAAACTATCCTTTATAATTTACCCTGTTTTTAGTGTTGTTACAGCAGTAGAAAATTGACTTAGAATAATATGTAAACTACTCAGCCGGCAGTATCCTTCTGTTATGGTTTGTGTATAGTTGTCCCCCCCAAGGCCTCATTAAGGGGGGAGGTTCTAGAGTTTGTGATTAATTCATGACCCAAGGCTGAGATTATGGGTTTGAGTACTGCTGGGATTATGGATGTGAGAGCTACACCTACCCTGGGACAGATAGCCTGAAGTCAGTATAAGGATGGGAGAGAGGCTTGCCTTTGTATCTGCTGCCACTGTTTCTGCCTTTTTGCTTGTGCTGGTTTGCTGTTTTTAGACACCATGAGCTGATGTTTGCTGCCATGTGCCACTCTGCCTTTGAGCCAGCCAAGTATGGTCTGAAGCCAACTATGAGCTAAATAAACTTTTTCTTGCTTAATTTGGGGTGTTGGGTATTTTGTCCCAGCAATGAGAGAAAGTAACAGACACTTCCATATTAAACAAAGGCTGGAACATCAGATATGCTAAATGAACATTCATTGAATGAATATGACCCAAGCCTCATAAAACATGAAGATACTTAACAGCATACAGCATTTAAGTGAAAAACATTTAAATCAAGATCTAAAATGGGAAGATTGCATGGCCTTGAGTGGGTTGCTTATTTTCCTTGAAGTCTTCTGCCCAAATTAACATACATGGTTAAACTTTCTCCAGCATTTTTGAGCTATTGTTTTACTTCATTTTGGATAAATGATCATGAAGTTTACATAGAAGAATTAATATCCAGGAATAGCCAAGAACATGAAAACCAAGAATAAAGATTTGCCTCAGATACGACAATCTAAAAAAAATCATTGTAGTCAAGGTAATAGGATATGGGAACAACAGGCTGTGAAAAAAATGAACTATACATAATTAGATGTCAGTGTATATGAGAAGTACAAGGAAAACAATTCATTTCAATGGGGAGAGAATAGCTTAATGGTGCTGGAGAAACCTGTGACCTATCATCCAGATGAAGGAAAACAGTTGGACCCCCACTTTCATATGCTTCAAAATAAATACTCGGGACATTAGGTTCATGTGAAATACTGTTTATAAAGAAAATCTTGGGAGACTGGGTGTGGAGGCATATTCCTGTAACCCCGGTTGGGAGGATGAGACAGGATGATCATTATGAGTTGGAGGCCAGCCTGGGCTAAATAAGCAACTTTAAGGTCAGCCTGATTAACAGTGAGAACCAAAGTCAAACAAACAGAAAAGAAACTCTTGAGGAGTATGTATGTAGTGGAGATCTTAATCTAAAGTTTAAAGCAGAAAAGACAGAATTAATTGTTTTTAAAGTCTTAAGTTGTAGTGATATTAGCCAAATCAAATGACCATTAATTTGTAAAAATAAATAAAAAGATAGTGTAAATGGAATAGTTCATATTTATATAGAGAGGGGCTGGTGAGATAGCTCAGCAGACTAAAGTGCCTGCTTAGGCAAACTTAGGCAAGTTTAGGGACAGCGATTCAATGCCCAGCACCACATGTCACACCAGCCCCGTCCCCAGGGTGGGCTGAGCTGGCCACAGAGTCCAGGTATAGTGGTGTACGCCTGTAATCCCAGTGCTGGGGAGGCTGAAAGCAGGAGGATCACTATGACCCTATAACAACCAAATAGATTAAAAAGAATTACATATAGAGAAGAAAAGCATAGAACTCAGACAAGCAGCAGGGAAAAGAGATGTATAAACAAATACATTTATTAGAAAATGTGCATCTGAGTGACTAATAGGTGGGAAAATACGAAGTCTCATAATTTTCAGTGTACACAAATAAAACATCACTGTATCAGATGAGAAAAGTTCAAAAAGTAATGACATCTTTTGTGTGTGAGAGAGAGAGCACAAAGAGGGAGAGTTCTGTTTCACATTGCTGGCATAAGTAGGAGGTAATTTTAATGTATTTTTCTAGATTGCTTTTCAGATTCTAACTGCATCTGAAGACAGTAATATATGTTGAGGGAGAGGACTGTAGTTCAGTCGTAGTGTGCTTGCTAGCATGTGGGAGGTCTTGAATTTGACTGCCAATACCAACCAATCACACACACACACACACACACACACACACACACACACACACCATGTTTTGATACAGCAGATTCCATCCTCATTCCCTATAGAAATAAAAATGAGAATATGGAAAAATGAACGTACAGAGATGCCTATTTTGTTGACTTTATACTAGTCTTGTGCCAGAGACAAAGTGACACACACACACACACACACACACACACACGGGAGTTTGTTTCTATATCTGATTTCATAAGTGTGGAAATGTGGTAGATTACCAGTTTTTGTTAATATGGATATCTGAGATTGAGATTGTCGTGGAGAGGGAAAGTTCAGGAGAGGGAGTGGAGTATGGAGAAATAAGAAAGAAATAAGTGGTAAAAATGCCACTGCCTCCTGCTCCTGTGCAGCATAAGTTACAGCCCATTTTGTAAATCAATCTATCTATCTATCTATCTATCTATCTATCTATCTATCTATCTATCTATCTATCTATCTATCTATATCTATCTAGTGATTTTATATGTATACCTCAATGTACATGCAGGAAAATTGGAAAAAATTATATCTAGAGAGGTGTATTATTTTCACCAGTAAGTAGCAAAATGTGTAACATGGTTCTCTTCAATTAAAACAAAATTGCTCTCTCTGTGTCTGTTGCTGCTTTGATATGCTTGCAGGAACAAAGAGGAAGGTGTGGGAAACTAATTTTACGCTGTGGGGCTAGGTCCCAAATGTACAGCTGGAGGGAAGTCTGGTGATCTTTTCTGTTTTTCTCCAGATTTTATTATTTTATCTGTCGTAACATATGTTTTGCTTTGTAATTTGAAAATCTTGAAATGATAATGTGTTTCACTCATTGTGAGCTACAGCCAGATCACCTGGCCATTTTCCCTGACACTTTTAACATCAGTTGCTTCTTGCCATTAATTAATATTAAACATTTAATGTTTGTCAGTCAGAATTATTTTGTGCATCACCCAAGAAATAGCTAAGTATATAAAAATACTAGATGTGCAGTTCTTTATATATGGATTTAGCCATTTTGACTTTTATAATTGTTTTCCAGAAAGATTCAAAAAAGAATTACCACTTATTTACTTGTATTATTCCTAACTCATAAATCACAGATTGCTTTGGTTCATGCAAACATAAAGAAGGATGAAGAGTAATTTCAGAAAATTCATTTGCATCTTGTTGCATAGTTGCCTATTATTATTTAGACCAGAACTGTCCATAGAAATCTGTGTAGTGAAGGAGATGTCCTTAATCTCTGTTAGTATTCTAGTCATTAGCTGCATGTGGGTAGCGAGCACTGGTGCATGCCAATTGCCTCTGAAGAATTGAATTTTAAATTTAAGTAGTTTTAGTTTTAGTTCACCTAGCCACATGCGGGCAATGACTTCTATTTGGATGCAGATCTAGAACCAGCCTGGTCACTAAAAACAAAGCAAATATGAATTTGATCATTGAAAGGGCACATTAGATTTTACAGTCTAGTTACTGGAGTGAATATCCTGTATGTATAGTGGCAACTTTTTAAAAACTTTATGACAATTTTTTACATTCTAATGAAATGTGTCCAACATGTAAAAACTGAGAATGATAAATACCCCTGAATCCACTATGAAAAATTAACATGTTAATATTTTGTTAAACTTTGCTTCAGATATTTTATAGTAAATTATTAAACGTCTGATTATAGGTCCCTTTCTTTCTAGCAGTCTCCAATCCCTGCTCCCTGCCTAGCTTAAGAATACAGTGGTGGCTTAGTTTAAGAATTTAACTTTGCCCATGATTGGAGTTGAAAATTGAATTGGACAGGAACCAAATCAAATTTCCCCATGAAGTCAATATTGAATCTAACCATTGGATTTGATTCGGTTCTCATCCATTTCAGTTTGTAACTAGAACTACAGAAAGAATTAAGTTCATGAATTAAGGCACCACTCTAGATAAATCTGGCATGGATTCTCCCTTTCCACTGGTACCAGATATTTATTTCATGCTTTCGAATGCATGTATCAGGTGTCAGCATCAGAATGCAACACGCTGTCTACACTGTGTGTGTACTTGTGTATCTTTTTGCGTTTGCAAAAAGGAATCCATTGTCAGGAACATTGTTGGAATTGAAAAGCCCCTGAAAGAAGCAGACACCTGGGATCAGGTTTTTCTCTTTGTAGGAGGTGAGAGTGCATAGTGTTTTGTAAGAATTATCCCGGAGAAATCAGGTTCAGTGGACTTGATGGGAAGAATGGGTATTTGTCAATAGGTAAGGGAGGTGGTCTAAGGCATGAAGTCAATTTCTTAGTGTTAGGGAGTGAGCGACTTCCTAATATTTGTTCCCAGAGGTTTCCCTATGTTTTTTAGGGAGTGGGAAAGGTTTGCTTAACAATGATTCTCAAAATTGCTTACTCATCAGAATCACTTTGAGGAGGGGCATTAAAACCCATTGAAAACTGATCTACTCCCAGAGATTTAATTGATCTTAAGTCTTATGCAAGTCAGAATTTTAAAAAGGTCTTCAGGTGATTCCAATGTGGAGCAACAATTGTGAGCTACAGCCTCTAGCTAGTATTTCAAACTTTTAGATATTAGAATCACCAGCTAAGCTTTAAAAGTATGCCTGAACCTACTTATTTGAGGTATCAATACTTTTTTTTAATAGAAAAAGGTGAAACAAAATTTCTTAACATGATAGAATAATAGTAGTTAAATGCATTGCAAATTATTTTTAAAGTTAATGCAGAGTACAAGATGTGGGAATAAAAAATCTCTACTTGATATTTGCACAAATTCTCTATGAATTAAAAGATTACACTAAATTCTAGTATAGTGAATGAGCATTTTTCTCTTTTCTCTTTTTTCTTTCCCTTTCCCCCATCCTCGTTCCTTTTTTCTTTTTAATGATTTCTTCCCATCTCACAATATCTGTTGTTCATTTGAGACCTTATTACTTGTATAGTTTTTCACACCAGGGAGACAGGACAGTGTTTACTCATGTGAGTTTGATTTATTTCACCGAGTATGATCTCAGGTTGCATCCACTTGCCTACAAAAGTCTCACATTTATCTTATTTTATGGCTAAGTAGTACTGCATTGTATACAAAACCATATGTCTCTTACCTATTCTTTGGTTGATGGGCAGTTGGGTTGTTGCCAGGATTTAATATTACAAATTGTGCTGCTGTAAATGTAGATGCACTGTGGTGTGATGTTTTTAATTCTTCTGGGAGGATATTCAGAAGGGGACTAGCTGGGTCAAGTGGGACCTCTACTCCTAGCTTTTTGAGGAATCTCCATACTGATTTCCACAGTTTTTGTACCAGTCTGTACTTCCAGCAACAACTGGGAAAGGTTACTTTTCCCCACAACCCCTCCAGCATTTGATTGGCTGATTTAATTTTTATGACAGCCAGTTTTTTGTAGAATGAGATGAAATCTCAGTGTTGTTTTAATTTGTACATCTTGCATGATCAATGATATGTAACATTTTTTCATATATTTATTTGCCATTTGTATTTCTTCCTCTGAAAAGAGTGAATTCATCTGAGATGCCCATTTTTGGATTCAATCTTTGAATTTGGGAGGTCTGACTTTTTCAACACTTTGTGTATTTTGGATATAAGTCCTTTGAGGGATAATTGGCAAAACGTTTCCCCAGTCTGTGGGTTGTCTTTTCACTCTGGTGGTGATTCATTTTGAAGTGAAAAAGCTTTTTAAAAAGATAAGGTACCATTTGTTGATTCTTTGAAATATTTCCCTGACAGTTTGGGTTTTGTTCATGAATTCTCTGCCTACAACTCAGTCTTCAAGATTTCTACCTACTTTCTCCTCTATAGTAGATTTAGTTTTTCTTTTTTTAAATTTAAATCTTTGAACCATTTGACTTTATTATTTTGACCCATGTCATGGTGATAGACATGGGTCTAGGTTTGAGTCTTCAGCATGTGGAAAGCCAGTTTTTTCTGCATCATTTTAAAAGACACTATCTCTCTTCTGGGGAACATGATTGGCCCCTTTGTCAAAGAAAAGATGGATGAGCATGTTTGGAGTTACACCTGCATCTTCTAATCTACTCCACTGGTCCTCATGTCTGTTTTATGCCAGTGTTATGCTGGTTTTATCACAGTAGCTTTATAGTATAATTTCAATTCAGGGATTGTAATGTCTCCTGCCTTAGCTTTGTTGCTCAGAATCGCTTTTGCTATCTAGGTCTCTTCTGGGTCCAAATGAATTTTAAGAATGTTTTCTCTAGTTCTGTGAGGTACTCTAGTGGCATTTTGATCAGGATTGTATTAAGTCCATATAATATTTTTGGAAGTATGGTCACTTTCACTATACTGGCTCTTCCTACTTACGAGCAAGGGATATCTTTCCATTTCCTGATATCCTATTCCATTTCATTTTGTAGAGTACTGTAATTTTCAATGTATAGATCTTTTGCTTTTATTAGATTGATTTCTAAGTATTTTTTGGATGCCATTATAAAGACTGTGGTTTCTGTGGTTTCCTTAATTTCTCTCTCAGTGAGTTTGTTGTTTTCGTACAGGAACACTATTGACTTTTGAGTATTGACTTTGTATCCAGCTATACTACTGAATTTGGTTATTAAATCAGATGTCTTTTGGTGAAGTTTTTAGAGTCTGCTATGTACATTATTATGTCATCTGTGAATAAGGATAAACTTCTTCCTACCTTATCCTTATTGCATTCATTTTTCTCTCTTGTCTAATTGCTCTGGCTATTTTTTCCATCACTGTCTTGAATAGGAGTGGTGATAGTGGATGTCTTTGTCTTGTATCTGGTCTTAGAGGAAAAGCTTTCATTTTTTGTTCATTTAGTATGATATTGGCTGCTGGTTTCCCATACATAATTTTTTTTATCAGATTGAGATAAAGAACATGTATTTCGATTTTCTGTGTGTGTGTGTGTATGCTTTTTTTTTTTTTTATCATGAACGAGTGTTGAACTTTGTCAAAGTTTTTTCTTCATCTATGGAGATGATGATGATTTTGTCTTTGGCTCTGTTGATATAGTGAATTACATATATTGATTTACATATGTTCAACCATCTGTGAATTCCTGAGATGAATCCCACCTGGATAGGCTATGTAATCTTCTTGATGAATTGTTAAATTTTGTTTGCTAGCATCTTATAGAGGATTTTTGCATCTATATTCATTAGAGAGATTGGCCTGTAATTCTCTTTTTTAGCTGTGTCCTTCAGTTTTGGCATTAGGGTAATGCTTGCTTCCAGAAATGAATTTGAAAATATTAATTCCCTTTCACTTTCATTAAAGAGATTGAGAAGTAGTGGTGCTGTCTTCTCTAAATTTCATGTAGAATTTAACAGTGAATCCATCAGGACCTGAGCTTTTCTTCATTGGTAAGTTTCTTTATTACATTTGCAATTTCTTTAACTGATATTGAGTTATTCACATTTTTTATATCTTCTTGATTCAGGTTTGGTAATTCATACATATCTAGAAATCTGTCCATTTCTTCTGTGTTTTTAATCCTATGAAAGTAAAGATTTTCAAAGTAGGTATTGATGTTCTTCTGAATTTCCACAGGATCTGTAGTGATTTCACCCTTTTCATTCCTGAATGCATGAATTTGAATCTTTCCTTTTCTTGATAAGGTTGGGTAAGGGTTTATCAATTTTATTTATTCTGGGGCCAGGGAGATGGCTCAGTGGAATAAGTGCTTCCCTGGCAAGCGCAAGGGCCTGAGTTCAATCCCCGGTTCCACAAAACAAACAAACAAACAAACAAACAAACAAACAAAAAAAACTATTTATTCTTTCAAAGAACCGACTCTTTCAATAATTCTCTTTATTGTTTTCTTAATCTCAATTGTATTAAGTTTTGCTCTGATCTTTATGATTTTCTCCCTTGTATTGGGTTTGGGTCTGACTTGCTCTTCATTTTCTAGAAGCTTGATGTTCAATACGAGGTGGTTTATTAGTGCTCATTCTGTTTTTCTGATATGAGAATTCACTACTTTAAATTTTCTTCTTGTGGTTTCATTGTAGCACACTGGTTTTGGTATGTTATGCCTGCATTTTCATTTAATTGTAGATATTGCTTAATCTTTTGTTTAATTTTATCTGTGACCCATTGGTTGTTCTGGAGAGTGTTATTTAATTTCCTTGTGTTCATGGAGTTTTTGTACTTTGTTTTGCCATTAATTTCCAATTTCATTCCATTGTGGTTAGATTATATGCACGGGATAATTTACTTTCCTTTGCATTTACATAAGCATGTTCTGTGAGCTAGTATATTGTCTACTTTAGAGAATGTCTCATGTGCAGCTGAGAAGGATATGCAGTGTGATATTGTTGAGTGGGATACTCTGCAAGTATCTGATAGGTCCTTTTGTCCCTACATTTGTTCAAATCTGAAATTTCTTGCTAATTTTTTGTTTTATTCTTCTCTTTGTTGCAATAGAGTATTGAGAGCCCCCATTACAATTGTGGTGTTGCTTATTTGATTTTTTTAATGTCTATTAATATTAGTCTTATACAGTTGTGTGCACCCATATTTGCACATACTTGTTTATGATTATCTCTTTCTCCTGAAGTTTGTCCTTAACAAATGCATAGTGACATTCATTATCTCTTCTGATCATTCTTAATTTGGAATTCATATTGTCTTCAAACAGAATAGCTACCCTTGCTTTTTTCTGGGTTCTTGCTGCATGGAGTATTGCTTTCCATCCTTGGAGATTTAGTCTATTAATTTCTTTTTAGTTAAATGTGATTCTTGCATAGAGCAAACTGTTGGATTTTATTTCTTGATCCATTCTGCCAGTCTGTTTCTTCAGATTGGTGAATTGACAGTTACAAGTGATGTGTATTCACTTATCTTTATAGTGACATGTCCTGGCTTATCCTTGTCATGTTTTTTCCCCCACTGTTGGTTCCTTGCTTTTCCTCTGTTTAATTACTTGTCCTGCCTGGTGGTTTCTTTCTATTCCTCTTCTTGGAATTGCGGTAATTTTTATCTCTGCCTAGAATATTTTTCAGTATTTTTTATAGGGTTGGTTTGGTGGTCATGTATATTTTCAGCTGTTCTTTGTCATAGAATTGTTTTATTTTTCCATTAATTTTAAAGGATATTTTTATAGGACCCATCAGTCTCAGTCTGGTTGGAAGCTGTTTGCTTTCAGGCCTTGAAATACTTCACTCCAAGCTCTTCTTGGGTATTTTATTGAGAAGTCAGCCATGATTCAGATAAACTCTCCTTTTTATGGGTCCTATTTTGGTACTGAAGTTTTGGAATCTTGATTTTTATATGTCTTTCTATATATTCATTGTGATTTGGTTAATTAGGTTTTTATATGACTTGGTTTTTTTTTTTTTTTTTCTTTTGGCAGAACCAGGGGTTTAACTCAGGCCTTTGTGCTTGCCAGGGAAGTGCTTATTCTACTGAGCCATCTCCATGGCCTTGTATGACTTGCTTATTTTTATATCAGATTCTGTTTCCTCGTTTGAGAAATTTTCTGCTATTTTGCAAATTGTCTTTTCTTTATTTGTGTTGATTCCTGCTTTTTCATTGACACCTATCAGTCTTATATTTTTTCCTTTGCATAGTCTTGTAGCTGCTGAATTGTTTTTGAATTCCTTGTTATTTTTTAAAAAAGATCTTTCCTTTTGTGATCACTGCCTACCATCCTGTCATTAAGACTGAAAATCTATCTTCAGTTTTGTTCAAGTGGTTTTGCCAGCTTTCAATGGAATTTTTAATTTACTGGATATCTGTCTGAATCCATTTCATGCATTCTATCTCTTTGGTATTCATGATTTCCATTCTTTCCAATCATCACATTTCTTAAACTCTACTCTAGATTGTTGAGCAATTCCTTTATGAATGTTGACTTTTTTTTTTTTCCTGAGAGATTAGTTTTGATCTGATTTCCTTTATAGACTCCTGGATTTGTTTGTTTGTTTCAATTCCTATCATTTCAGAAATTTCAAGTATATGCTTTCCTCTATCTTATTCTCTCCTGGACTTGTTCTAAGTGGGTTGGAACTCTGAGATTGCATCTTGTTTCTGTGTTTTGTCACTTTTGTATTTCAAATCTTTTTATTGAAAAAAAGATCTATGTTTTTTCTGCGTTGATCCTTGAAAATTTTTCTAATAACTTTATTACTAGCATTAATTCTTCTCTAGGAAGTCTATCCCTCATGTGTATCTTCTGTATGTAGGAGTTTCATGCCTTGTGTCTGTCCCAAAATCTTACCTTTCCAATTAATTAAGAGTGATATGTTGGTATCTGTCTCAATCCCTTGTTGTTTGTTGCTGGGCTGTAGTGAGGTTATTATCCTAGAGCTTCCAAGTATTGCTACAGAGGAGAAGACAGTTGCTTAATGACAGACATGGCATCCTAGCTAAAGTAATATGATTAGCAATAACAGTAGCATCAGTCACAGTTTAGAAACTGACAAACTGATAGTTATTAATTCTGTACCTCAAACTATAGGGGGAATATCTACAATTATATAACAGAGCCAACTATAAATTGGGAGCTTGTATTCAATGTTTTTCTCCTTGGGAGATTAATTTTACCTTGTGGTGGTGAGATTTAAGAAGGGTAGTAGATAAAACATAGATAACTGAAAGGAAAGTAGAAGCAAGGCTGGAGGATTGAGGATGATCATGGAAACTGAGAAACTGGAGAAGAGGGCAGAAGAGGAACAATGAGGGTATAAGCAAGGGATTATCTTGGCCTCTGGGTTTGGATAAGATTAGCTTTCTGTGGCTATAGTACTCCCCAGCCATTTTTATTAGAGATAAAAGGACAAGAAGAAGAAGAAAGAAAAGAAGGAGAAGAAGAAGAAGGAGAAGGAGGAGGAGAAGGAGGAGGAGGAGGAGAAGAGGAAGAGGAAGAGGAAGAGGAAGAGGAAGAGGAAGAAGAAGAAGAAGAAGAAGAAGAAGAAGAAGAAGAAGAAGAAGAAGAAGAAG
>NW_004524659.1:2041324-2056214 GCF_000260255.1 Octodon degus | reverse complement strand
AGGAGGAGGGGGAGGAGGAGGAGGAGGAGGAGGAGGACAAGGTGGAGAGAGAACAGGGTTTTCCCCACTTCTGTTGTATGTGTGTTTTTGTCCCTGAGCATCAAACTGATACCACCTGCTGTCTTATTGTTATTGTTGCTTCAGACTTTTCCGTGTCACTAGTCCCACCCATCCATGTTGTGAGCCCTAGTCCAGACTTCAGTGTGTCATTGACATTCTCTCTGGTCTTGCTTTCTTCCAGAGCAGTTCCCCTCAGTTGTGGCAGCAGTGAAGGGAGGGGACTTTCTCTGGGCTTACAGGAGTGGTTTACCTGGGTTGTAACGGTGAAGGTGATGCCACGTTAATACTTTTGAAACTTATCTAAAATGGTATGAAAATCACTTCACAGATTTTAAAAAGGCACCTGCCAGGTTTTTTCATATGAGGCCAAATTTGTGAATCCCTGGCTTAAAGGAAACGTGTAGCAAATAATTAGATAAGGAACCTAATTACGTTTGGAGCTCTGTTTGTGGCTTCTCCATGTTGGGCTCAGTCTAGAATTGTCATGTCACTGAGGACTAAATATCATGAATAAAAATAGAACCATCCTTAGGTTCCTTTTTGCCTTGAGTCAATGACAGTATATGTGATCCCGCATATTTGGGGAACGCACAAGTGAATTTGGTGACCTATACTTTTGAAGCACAGAAATTACTTTGTGAGTCCAAGAAAGAAAAGGATTGCAGATTGTTCGATGGGTTTGACATTATAGATTGCTAAGATTACAGTGTGAGAGAAGGAAGCAGAGGGCCAAAGGGAAATACATTTCTTCCAGCCACCACTGACACTTTTGCATTCTAAGAATGGATGGTACTCAGCATGAAGTTCTACGTAAATCATATTCTTTAAGGAAAAAGGATGTATTTGTCATTTGCCCTCACTACTTACTTTACTTAGATAAAACGGTTGTTCTTGGAAGAAGTAGTTCACTGCTGAGTTGAATGAGTGGGTAGAGTACAATAGCAATGAAAAATAGAGAAGGGTTCTTAGAATAAGATGAGGAAGCTGGACAGAGCTGGCAGGAAAAGATGTCTGATGGTGCTGAGGAGTTAACGATTCCTGGGGAGGTAAAGGAAACAATAGGAGGGTAAATTAATAAGAGAATGAAAAATTCCAACAGTAAGGGCAGTAGCTGCAAATCATAGTTACTGTGCCTTTGGGCAATTTCCTTTCATTTATTGAACATGAGGAGAAGAAGCTGGGGAATTGATCTTTGATTGACTTGAGGGTGGAAGACGGGAAGATCATTTAAGATCTAATATTTCCCTTCTATTGATAATTAAACTCTTCACAGTCATGGGGGAAGACAGTTATAGAGCAGTAGTGTAAAAATGTAAGTGCAAATGGCATTTTAAGTATTTTCTGTAATACAAAAATAATAATGTGGACACCCTGAAAGTAAAATGAAGAAAAACATACAAAATAACAATCCTCACCTAAAGATAAACATTCTCGGTATTTACATGTATGCTATTCCAACATTTTTATTACAAATGAACCCATATACTTTCACTGATAAGAATAATATTGCCCTACACAAAATCAATTAGCGTGAGAATATTCTTCATATTCTAAGGCAGAAAAGCTGTATACAATATTGTTTGTACAATTTACTACAAGCATTATTCACTCAACCAATAGGTTCTTATGATACCTCTGTGGCATTTGATTCCAAAGGGAAGAACTTGAATAACAGAAAAATCTAGGTGTATATTTTAGCACTTGACTCTGGTTTTGAAGTTTCAAAATTTATCTTTAGCCCAGATTCCTGATTGGAAAAGAGATTGATTGACTGGCACTTTGGACTTTGTCTAACCACCCCTTTTGTATTTAGCTGAGGTACTCTCTTGTCCTACTACCTTTTATAAAATCAGCCATCAAATTAGCTTATGGTTAAGACCCTCAGCAGACAGTTATTTAAGTTGTAGAGGTTTGTAAGGAGTTATTGGCATAAATTATCTAAGCTCAATTACCCACCAGTTCATGTCACAAATGTGGTCAATTGCTCTCTCTCTTTGTAACAAATTGCTTAGCTTAATTATGTTATTTTAATAACTGTTCTAATATTAATTATAACAGTATCTAACAGTCTACATGGTATTGAAAAGCTCTTTTATGGTTCCTGGAGTCTCAGTTTTGGTTATATTTTTAAAAGCAGAGCTATTGGTCTGAGGAGACAGTTCAGCAGTCTAAGTGCTTACCTGGCAAGTGCAAGGACCTGGATTTGAACCCTGGTACCACATTTCATGCTGATTCCATAACCCCAGGAGTGCTAAGTCAGACACTGAAACCAGGTATGGTGGTGGTGGCACATGCTGATAATCCCAGTGCTAGGGAGGCTGAGAAAGAAGGATCACTATGAGTCCAAGCTGTAAAGCAAGACCCTGTGCCAAATAAATAAATAAAAGATTAAACAATATTTAAAACAGAGCTACTACAGTTGCTGACAGTCCTGCTGAAAGTTTGTATGCTATTTCTAATCACTTCATGGGAAGATCCTTACCCATTTATGTCACCTTCCTTAGATGTTTGTTTCCATTTGTCCATTCATAGACTTTTGCAAGTTGCTATGGTGGAATACTCTGAGGACCGAGCAGTCAAATCAGAAGCAGGTTTAACTCTGTCACCCAGTGGAGACATGCCCGCCTGAAACACCCTGCCTTGAGGACACAGGTGCTGAGTTGAGAGCGTGCTGACTCTTGGCTTGTGATTGCACACCTGGGCACCAGGAGCCTGATCTCTGGAGAGGCACAAAGTGAAAGTGTTTGGTCCAGACCGGGGTTTTCACTCAAGGAGTGGAAACTGAGGCCTGGGAGTGGTGTGATGACTTATATCTGGTCCCATGGCTACTTCTGGATGGGCCTGGGCCACTTTTTCCACCACTGCTTCTCCCACCTTGAGGCAATCTCAGATAAACTTGGATGACAAGTCATAATGCTTTTCACAGGGCAGACGATTATAACAATTTCCATAAAGTCTGTTTCTTGACTAGATGATCTTGTGTTTCTGTCATAAAAGTCTCATTTCTAGTCATTCCTGACCTCTTTTGGACTACTCATATTTGGATGGCTAGAGAATAGCATTGTTGACCCTCTGCTACCATTGACGATGACCCTAAGCATTGTGGGAAATGAGCCAGGAAGATCCAAAGCTTCCCTAAGCCTTCAATTTCTAGGTACTTCCCAGCAGTTCCCAGGATTCTAGGTAGAATGGTTACTGGACATCCACATAGACGTACTCCATTGTGAAGAAGTCTGGTAGAAGAATCTTCAGGGCAAAGGTTTTAGTTTATTTTTTGTTTCTGAGACAAAAATACCTGACCTCCCCAAGTAAAGGAAGAAGGGTTTGTTTTAGCTCCCACTTTGTGGAGGTTTCAGTCTACTGTTGGCTGACTCCAAAGTAGGGAGGCCTGGCAGAGGGGACTGGCAAAGAAATAGTGCACAGGGCAGGAAGGAGGCAGCAAGCATGCCTTTCCTTTCTAGTCCCATCCAGGTTTAAAGCTTATTGGATGGTGCCGTCTACACCCAGGGTGGGCCTTCCCGTCATCCACACCCAGAACTATGCTAACACAGTGATTGGACTAATTTGTTTTTTGCACATCCTTAATTCCATTATCACACACTCTAAGCACCACACACGCATGACTCAGCCACCTCCTGAATGCCCTGCATATGAGTGTATGAGGCTTTGGGGTGACAACTAGATGTAAACCATAGTGCCAAATGAACGAGAAGGTAAAGACTGTGCTTGTTTTGTTTTGTGAATGGCTGCACCTTAACTTTCCTTTATAACATTCTTATCTTCTGGTTAGCATACAACTTTTAAGGAATATGAAGCAAGGCATAGCCTCAAAAGCATCACCAGGGGTACCATTTGAACGTTTAGTAATACTTTTGCCTCCTCCCCTCTCCAGGTAAGCCATTAAAGTCTTATCCTGAGAGGGGTGCTCCCTGGGCCAGAAGCCACAGAAAGTCTAAAACAGTCATACTTCATGACATTGTAACAACTGACACTAGTGTTTTTCCAACAAACTGCTGTGGCAGCTGGTCTGAGGGTTTCTGTATTCGCACACTTGAGGCAGGTGGTAATTTCCTTTGATAAGGGAAGAAGCACAGGTTAAATATCTTGCTAAAGCTCAAACTGTAAGAGACAGAACTGAAATTCAGACAGAGCATACCTGACTCTGAGGCTTATGTTCTTCATCAATTAAAGTGCTGGTTTCTTTTCTTCTTACTGAGTAGAGACAGAGAGCAGCTGGGCTTAACTCTTCACTTTCAACATCATCACTAGAGGCATTTTGGATTTACTTCCAGGCTCACAAGAACTTCTCTGGGCTGTAGGATATAACAAAAACCAGCATCCTCTGGCCTTCTATCTAAAAACAGTCTTTTAGCACAGCCTTTCGTGCTAGCTTTGAGCCTGGAGTTTCAGGTAATTATCTATGAAGAATCCAGGATAGAGGTCTGATACACCTGTAGGCCGCCAAGATTATCAACACTATAATAAAACAAAACTGGATTTCAGTTCATTATCACTCATTTATTGACTTGATTTTAAATAAGAAATGATTGTATACTCAGTACATAAATAACTAGAAATTCAGCCTTGAGAAGAGCATATTGATTGAGTGGGCCACGAGACTTGAGTTTGATTCAGAGTCCCCTGGAGGAAAAGAGGCACATACTTGTGCTGTGGGTCCAAAAGTTGGCTGGGTAGGAGGACAGAAAGAGAGGCTTGAGGAAGGACTGGCTGGTAGGTGGGGCTCTATGGAGGTGGGCTGAGCTACCTTAGAGGCAGCAAGATCTCTACCCTGCTTTGAGTACCTGTTGGTTGGACAGCTATCCAGTGAGCATGTCATAAAAAGGGTTTCCGGCAAGGGGGGGTGGTGGTGGGAGACTGTGCCTGGATAGCCCTTCTAACATGGAGATTCAGCTGTGTTTCAAGACTTCGAAAAATCATTAAATTCCTTACAATTGAGCATTTTACCAGGTAGGATTCTTTGAGAAAATAATATAGAATTTTTTTAAGTGAGAAGGGAACAGTTTTGGCCTACAGAAAGGCCATGTCTAGGCATGAATATACCCAGGAAATAGGCAAAATAGTCACCATCCTATTTCATCTTCTCAGGTTCTTAGCCTCAATTCTTTGGTGTTGGTCCTGTTTTCAAGAAGCTGAAAAATAGTTGAAGCTCATCCTTTCAGATTTAAATCTAGAAGAGTGAGTTCTTGTGCCATAATTTCCAGCAAAAAGGCTGTTGGGGAAATAAAAATTCTGCCAACAAAAAGATTATCCCATACCAGTATGGATGAGGGAGAAAACCTGACTTATTCTTAAGTATGCATATCAGATTTCTTGCATGTGGGATACCTGGGATAGCCTATATATAATCTTGATGGAATTTCAAACACAGTACAGTGAAAGAAAAATGAAAACTTCTTTTACTTCCTTGAGGAACAAATGCATGCACTTTGCAACAGGTTTGCATACTTTGAGAAACTCCAGGTTCAGTTTGGGAGACAGGTGCCTATTTTTGGCCTATGACCAAAGGCCTATGACCTGGCACTGCACAACTAATCTGGAGACTAGATTTATTTAATGCCTGATTATGAGATCTAGCCCATCAATCACGTTCTTATGAAGACTCCATAAGGGTAGGAGAGGATGCTGTTGCCTCTACATGTAAGCAAACTTCTATCCTTTTCACCTGCACACATTTGTCACATCACCTTGGCTCTGATTGGATAGTATTCCTTCTACTGAAGAAGATTATATGGGGGAGAGGAAAGAGGATGTACAGACTTAGGCCTTGTTTATAGTGAGGAGATTTCCAAGTGGGAATGTAGGGTATAACAAGAAAAAAGATACATGAATGCTGTGAAGTCCCTTGTGAGCCTTCAGGGGGCTGGGAGACAAAGACAGTGCTTTTCTGTTGAGACATAACAGGTGATGAAGTCTGTGTGACAAGCTGGTGTATCACTGTGCTGACAATTCTTCATTCCTTTGTGTAACCACAGGACTTGAGTGGAGAGAAGAATAAGCAACCAGAGCTTTCTTTGAGAATAATTGCTATGGCTGCAGAAAACCTACAGTGAGAGAATACAAAATCCAGGCTGAGAGCCAACTTTGAGCTGAGGGCAGTCATCTTGAATGTTAAAGCTTTACTTACAAAGCAAATATTTTAGTATGAAATCTGCATAGGGAGTTTTTCAGCTATGCTTTACCCCAGAAATCCTATGAAGGAGTAAAAAATATTAGGCAGAATAGAACATACTTATCCAACCATCACACATGGTACCTGGGGGATGGTCCACTATGCTCACCACCATCGAACCCAATGTCTTATGCATGGGTGATGGTGGAAGAGGCCATCTCTTTGTTATGAATGTTCTGAGGTGCTGACAGATAAGACAACTGTAACTTTTCTCCAAGAAGGATCTATATGTGATGACCATTAATAATTGGCTACAGGAACACAAATATTGAACACTGAATGATACGAGAAGCTGTATGAGTATTGTTGAACACAAACCATTAGAACAGGAGTTAGTAAACTCTAGCTATATTCTTACATTATGCAGATCAGAAAACAGGCTTGGAGACCAAGTTGTTGTGGGTAACATGTGGTTGCCAGCCTAGATTTTCCAGTGCAGCTGTACAATTCCAAAAGCCATAACGCATAGCTTGAGTTGAAAAAAGTACAGAAACCCCTCTAGTTAATGATGGGTGAGATTCCAAAATACTGCTGAAGGTTGTGGCTCCCAGGTGTAGATACATTTCCCATGGAACTGCCAAGGCTATCTTTTAATGATGGGCCCAATGGAAGAGCTGCTCTGACTAGACCTTTGTTCTTTTATGTCTGTGCAAGATTTTAGATTAAGGATAGATGGTTGAAAGAAACTTTCTTCTAGTTCACTTAACTGGCTAACTAGCTTGAGACAACACATGAGAAAAACTGGTGGTTTAGGGAAACTATTGCCATTTGGCCATATGTTTAGTGATGTTTAATTTTGGCCAGCAATATGAGAGGGAAAATGCCTGTCATAAACTTCTAGGAAGACTCAATATCACATTTTTCTTTCTTTCTTTCTTTCTTTCTTTCTTTCTTTCTTTCTTTCTTTCTTTCTTTCTTTCTTTCTTTCTTTCTTCTTTTTTTCGTTTTTGTGGAGCTGGGGATTGAACTCAGGCCCTTGCACTTGCCAGGCAAGCGCTTATCTTACTGGGCCATCTCCCTGGCCTATTGTTTTCTTCTAACAAGAAAAATGTATCTGTGGGTGTGAGAGTAGATGTGGAAAACCCTTGGATCCTTTCAACAGTCACATTTTCTGGGAACTTGCTGGCTGTGAACAGTATCCAACATGTTCTCTCCCTTCCTGTTTTCATGGGGGACATGGCATGTGCTATTTCATTATAGACATGGAATCCTGCTTGCTATGGAAGTCCCAATGCCAGTGTTCTAAGAACACACTCTGGTCATTACCAGTTGGCCTCCTTTCTGTACATTAAGTGACCTCTCAAATCTGACAAGCGCATAAGTGTCAAATCTGCCTGCTCTCACTTGAAACCAGAACATACAGATGAGAATTCCCATGTAGTCAGTGGAAGCTGAGCATGAGTATAGGTCTAGGTGGGGGCCTCATTTCTGACTCACACATATCAAAGCACAAGATGTACTCCCTCACCCTAGGACAGTGGTGGCGGACCTATGACACTTGTGCCGCAGTTGGCTGTTATCATGGGAAGCTCCAAAAGGTTCTCCACCCCTGCCCTGATGGGTACAACATAGACCCAAACCTAGTGCTTCCTGCTATTGTGTGGCCCATGTTTTGACTCCCTGTGTGACTAATTTGATAGGAACCTCTATTCTTACTTGTGTATTGGTCCTGTGTCCTCAGTTGGCTGCACCCCAGGCTTGGTAGGGAGCTGATGGAGATGCACAGCTGGCCCTCAGGTGGAGTCTACTCATGTTCCCTGTGTAGATGGAACTAGTTTTTTTTTTTTTTTTTTTTTTGTTTTTTTTGTTTGTTTGTTTGGTTTTTTTGCTTGTCACCAATCATTCTTTCCTAACATTTGTTTTTTAAAGACAGTATCCTTCCTTGACATATAATCTGCTCTGGTTTATAATTCACATCTCTGCCATCAGCCTGGACCTTCCTGGCATGCATTTTATAAATCACTACCTCTTTTCTCTGTGAATTCCTGTCATCTATACACTATACGTTGCTGGGCTGAGGTCATTAAAGTCTGTTGCTGCCAGTACTATTTATCTTCAAGCTTTGTTTTCACTCTTGCTTTCCCAGGATTCTTTCTCAGACAAGCCTCCTTTCAATTATTTTAACAGGTCATCTGCTCAGCAACAATGATCCGTGTCATTAATTTTGCTCTAGCTGATGTGACAGACGATGGTGGCCTCATTCGTCCATTCTGGGCCCACAAGTGTTTGAAGGGGCTGCATCCATTTCCTTCTACTTAGGGCCACAAGGAACAGAATGCTGCAGTGGTGGTCATGGTGGGATAGGCTGGGTTTTGAGGAAACTGTGTGGCCTGTAGCTTAGGGATACCAGCCACGATTCCAGTCTCCCTAAGTGCACTCCACACTCCTTTCTCTCTCTGGATAGGAACACCTCACAGACTGTCACTAAATGTTACTTGTGAGAATGGATAAAACAATGGATGAATGAATGTCATTAGCCATTACAGAAATCAATGCAACGCAGCAACAAACTCAAACCCTTTACCTACTTTAAAAGATCCATTCTGTTCTGTCCCCTGCAGGCCTGTTCAATTTCATCTCCCTGTTTGTACACCTTCTCATTTTACACTCAAATAATTCAGGATGCTGTGCATTTCTCTAGTGCTGTGGCAGCAATTCATACCTCCAAGCATCAGTGCAAATTGTTACATATGTCTGGGATGCTTTTCCTTTCTTATTTCGGCTCTGATGACATTCTTGAAGCACACAGTTTGGACACTCATTTGGTGAGAACCTGCTTCTGAAAACATCCTGTGTTCAGCTTTGGCCCTTCTGGGCTTCTTTTATAATTGGTGAACTGGGATCTGGTATCATAACAATCTATAATTATATTTCTTGTAGAGTATTTGGTGAAATGCTATCCAAAGAGACATCCTCCCATTGAAGGGGTTCTGCATCAATAAATCAGGAGAATGTAAAAAACTGGAAATGTCTCTCAGAGATTCGCAGTGACCACTGGCATGTTAAAGATTCTAAGAAGTTCAAGAGAAAAAGAAAATTACTAGCCAACTAGTAATTTTGTACACTCTTGTAGTCCCAGCACTTTGGGAACCTGAAGTAAGAGGATTGCGAGTTTGAGTCCAACCTGAGCCATTTAGTGAGACCCTATCTCAACAGAAAAAAGGCTGGGATTGTATCTTACAGGAAAAGCCCTAGGTTCATTCCCTAGTCATAATTTAAAAAACGATTAACTCAATATTTCCTAAATGCTAAAATCAGAGCCTCTTTTTCATCCATACTTATTAAATTCCACATTTGTTTTCATTGGAAATAACCTAGAAGACATCGTTCTATTGATATGGTATTTTCTCACAGTAGGAGCTCAAAGGGGACAAAGACTTCGACTCCCCTCCCTGATATCTCACTGGTACATGGTCAGACTCCTTTGGTTTTTTCTTTAAAGGAACAACAAAAAATAAATAAAACATTAGAAATGATACAGAATTAAAAATAAGATGATAGAATGACACCTTTCTTTTGAATTAGTTTGAGCTGATGAAATGAGCCATGCCCTTCATCTGGGCCTTCAGTAATTTGTGAGAAATTCTACCCATTATTCTCTAGCAGGGTCTGGAAAGAGGTTTCCTGGTTGTCAGCAGACTTGTTTCCTGAGGCAATGTCCTCCCCTGGAGGACACAACAAATTCTCACTTGACTCAATATTTCCTAAATGCTAAAATCAGAACCCCTTTTTCATTTATAGTTATTAAATTCCACACATTGGAATTTCATCCCTGCTGATGCTTCCTTTGCCATCACTGTGGGCAGAAAAGCTGACCAGGGCTGGCTGAAGGCGCCAAGCCCTACAAAAGAGAGGGACTTTGTTGCCTTTGGAGAAATTCTTGCTCAGCTGAGCAGGTAGGTACCAATCTTTCTTGGAGGCTGTCAGTAGAGGCAACTCTGGAAGAATGGTAAGAAAGAACTTTGGGGGCTGGCCATAGGTGGGGGGTAGAAGATAACAGAGAGTCAACACAGGTGGGAAAAGCAAAGGACAAAGACACTTATTTATTGAGTGAGCATTAATCTAGTTGCACTATTGTAGCTGTGCTAGAGTGTGGTGTGTGCTGTGATGGTGTTAATTCTGGAAGCCAATGGGTACCCAAAGTAAGTACGGCAGAGGCTTTGCAGGACTCAGCCAGCCTTCAAAGAGAAGGTGGCGCCAGAGCTGAGCCCTTGCCGTAGACAAGGAAAAGCTTTCTTGGAAAATGTGTATAAGGTGTCATGCAGGGTGTAAGAAGGGCATATGAAGGGAGCTAAAGGGGTCCCTGGAGTACTCAGTGCAGTTGGGAGCAGGCAGTGGGGAGGACATGAAGGGTCATGTCATGGACTCTACTTGGAGAGCAGTGAGAAGCCACTAAAAGGCTTTAGACAGAAAATGGAAATTGTTTTATGATTTGACAGGAGCAGGATGGTGGAAGGGGGACATAAAGGAGAAGCAAAGAAACCACTTTAGAGACTGTGATGTGGCACAGTGGTGGGGGACAAGCATGACTACATGGAGAGAAATGGGAATATTTTTATTTGTAGTAAATTTACCAGTACTGATAAGATTTGACATTTGATGTGATGTGGAAAATGGCTAAAGAATCTCAGTGGTTTCTGGTTTCTGCCTTGGGTGACTGGGCTTGCCCACATGAAAGCACTCAAATTAGAAATTAACATTATCTTAGCACTAGTAATGCTTGTGACAGGTGACAGTGATGGGCTACTTTCTGTCATTTGCTTTACCATATTTCTTTCTTCCTTCATTTGTCTAAAGCCACCTCTTTTTGTGAAGAGAGGCCCTCCTAACCTGGGTTTGCATTTGAAAAGTTTATATGCAAATTCCACAAAGCTTGGTTTCATCTCAGGGAAGAAAAATGCCTTCACTTATCACAAGTGTCTATACTCAAGGCAAAAGACTAGTCTGGTTCACATTCTAGTCCATCGTGGGCTTAGTCATCACCCACCTGCCCCTGCTCTTTTGGGATCTTGTCTGCTTGCTCCAGAAACCCTGTGCCTTCTAGCATTCATTGACTAGGAGCACTGACTGCCATAACCATCCTGCTTTTTGGTGCCTTCACACTCCTGAAATCTTTCTTCTTTGTGGAATGCCGGTCTGTATGAGTCCATTTTCTACCACCAAGGCCTGGCTGCATGCTCCTCCTGCAAGGATGCCTATCTGACTCTCCTGGGAGGAAGCAATCCACATCCTTACATCCCACCACCCTCTCTCTGCACTCCCTCAAGTCCTGATGGTAGTGATCAGCAAGTGCATCTCAGAGCCAAGCACTTGAGATCAAATTCTGGCCCCACCATTTACCTACTGAGTCTTCCAGAGCCATCATTTCTTCATTTCTGAAAATAGAAATAATAGTTGTTTCTTTCATTAGGATATTGTGAATAGTAAATGAAAACCTCTGAGCACAGTGCCTAGTTCATAAGTAAAAATAAGCATTCGTTGCTTCTTTTAGTAGACCAGCAGGAACAAGCCATACAGTTACCCAAGCTATCCTTGTGTATATACATAAATACTTCTTTTTCTCTTTCTTCTTTCCTTCTTTTCTACTTTCTCTCATCCCAATTATTCCATCCCTTTAAACAGTTTTGAAAGGTGTATTCCAGCTCAATTTTGTAGAAGCTTCAGTTCATAGTCGCCTGGCTCTAGTATAGAGTGACATGGCAAGTGGGTATGGCAGAGGGGTATCACAGAGGACGAATTTATCATTGCAGACAGAAGACTGCAAATCAGCAAAGTAGTGAGGAAGCAAGTGATAACAGTAGCTTCCTTACTGTCCTGTGTATTTTGTCCTGGCTACACGCTCTTAGCATGGTCAGCACTCACATTCTAGTAGGTAAATGGTGGGGCCACAAGTAAATCCATGCTCAGAATTATGCCAAGCTCATCAGTGGGCCAGTCTAGTAATCACAAATCCTAGATCCCAGCATCACACACTTAATTCTGTGTCACATACTCTAGATCGAGATGCTTCTGCAAAGCTCCTTCTATGGCCACACTATGAGGCTTTGGGGAATCATCTAGGCATACACCATAACATTACTTATGTTGGTATTATTTCCTCATGCTGAGTTTATTGGTGCTCATTCATCCCTTCCAATACTGTCAGGACAGGATTATGTCTGTATGTCTTCTGCCTCAAGGAGTACTTATCACGGTGTCTGCCACTTTGTAAGCACTGATCCAGTGTAGGTTGAGTGAGTAATAATAGTCTGTGGTCCATACTAGAAGGTCTCAGGATAAGCAGCTCAGCTCCGTGTATGTGATGCCTTCTGTTTCCAGGTCCTCAGCCTCTACAGTAGCCACTGAACACCTGGGGGCAGTGCAGATGGGTGTCTCGAGGAAGCCCTTCACCCAGTGTTTTGTCTCATGTTCCCTTCCCATGTCATGATGTTCTGCAGGAGTTGTGGGGCCCACTCCTAGAACTCAGGGCAACTTTAAGCAGCTTTTATTTTTATTCTTTCAGAAGCAAGATGTGCAAACAGATTTCCAAAGAATTTCAATTCCTGTGAATTCAAGACCTGATCTGGGCAACATGGGACCCACATGGTAATTGATCAGACTTGGAGTGGTAGTAGAAAGCTCATCCCATGGGCAGATAAATGCCTACAGAGACACAGGAAGTTATGTCTGTCTATATTTTTTTAAAATAAATTAAGGCAAGAAAACATGACTTTTTTATATTTACTTACAAACTTATTATTCTAGTGCTTCTAATGCTTTCTTTTTCACTTTTTAAAATTCTTTCTTGTAGATCTTAATTTCCATCTGGCATTGTTTCTGTTCAGCATTTAGTGTCTACTGGTGACATTTTTTTTCTGCTTTCATTTAGCTGCAAATGTCTATTTCACCCATATTTTTGAAGGTATTTTCACTTGCTATAAAACTCACTGTTGACACTTCTCCCTTTCATTGCTTTAAATGTATTGTTCCAGCTGTCTTCTGCTCTCCATTATTTTAGATGAGAAGTTAGCTGTTATTCATATTGTTTCCTTGCACATAATATGTGTCCTCCTAACCCTTATTTGGTTTATAGATTTTCTTCTTCATTTTTAGTAGTGTGATTAAAATGTACCTAAATATAGTCTTCTTTGTAATTATTCTTTTTAAGGTTTCCTGAATTTTCTGATTCTGGAAGTTGTTGTTTCTCCATCAAATTTAGAAAAAAATTCAGCTATTGTTCTTATAACCTGTCGTTTTTTTTCTCTTCCTACCTTCTTAGATTTCAAATCCCATAGGTTATACCATTAAAATTGTCATACAGCTCATTAAAGTATTATTTTTAGAATACTTTAATTTCTTTCTGGACTTCAATAGGTTTGACCTATGGATATTTTCTCTGATTCATCTTCTAGTTTACTAATATTTACTGATATTTCACTTTTTTGAATTGTCTTTTAAGCCTAATTATGTTAATTGTTTTCATTATAGTTATAAAGAAATATCACCAATTTGTCAGTTCATATGGAACAGAAACGAATGTCTCACAGTTCTGGAGCATGAGAAGTCCAACATCAAGGTGCTGGTCAATTCAAGTTGTTGAGTGCTGATTGCTGCTGTGTTTCATTGATGGCTTTCTTATTGCAGTGGAATAGGGAGGTGAGTTCTCTGGAGTCTCTTTTATAAGTGCACTGTGTTAGTTATGGTTCTTTAGAGGAACTGAATCAATATAAAATATCTATATAATTATACAAAAGGATTTATTAGCCAGACTTAGGGGATTAGAAACAGGACAGTCAAAATGGCTGCCTGTGAAGTTAGAGATGGAAGAATCCAAAATGGCTGCCTGCACACTGGAGAGCTAGCGAATCCAGTAGCAGTAGAAGATCAAAGACCTGAAATTTCATTATAGGTCTGCCAGTGTGATTCTGTGTCAGAAGGCTGAAGAGTCAGAGGTAGAAGGCTGAAGAGTTTGCATTAGAAGGCTAAAGAAAATGAAGACCAAAATCCAGAGTAAAGAGCAAAGATTGGAGTTCCTTCTAAGAGCGCACATTTCCTTCTTTCTCCTTTGATTCCTTCGTGATATAGGCCACTTGTTGGTGCCACCCACATCCTGGCTGGGTCTTCCCCTCAGATTGCTCACCTACATGCCAATCATGCATAGACACACTTAGAACTAATCTACAAGGTGGTCCTTGCTAGGTCAAGTTAACATATTACAATTAATAACCACAGGCAGGACTAATCTCATTCATGAAGGTGCCACCTTCCTTATGTAATGATTTCCATAAATGTCATCTCAACAGAGAATAGGGTTTAAATAAATGAATTTTGGGAGTGCATAAATATTCACTGTACAGCAGCATCCTATTGAATTTTCCATTTCAGGTACTGGGATTTTAAAGTTCAAACATTTTAGTTTTTAATATTTCTGCATCTTTCATCAAATGCAACATTTCCTTGCTTAAGAATTTTTACAAAATCATCATTATAGTTGCTATCCTTTGGTGTGACTGTTATGGAAATCAGTGTGGAGACTCCTTAGAAAAGTTGGACTGGAAATCCCATTTAAACCAGCTATTCCTCTACTGGGAATTTTCCTGGAGGATCTGTAAACATCATATCATAGTGATATATGTGTGCCTATGTTTATAGCAGCACAAT
>NW_004524659.1:2039980-2040495 GCF_000260255.1 Octodon degus | reverse complement strand
CTGCCACATCATGACTCTGTGCCACATATCCCTTAATGGTCACCTGAGTGCCTCTGACCTATAAAATTCTCTTGGTGCATCAGCATCATTAGTGATGTTGACTTCCTCTTCCCCTACCTCTGCTGAGCTAAGCTCCTAATTCTTCTTACCCACCTATTTCCCATAAGTCTCCTGCTATTTCCCGGAGGTGGGATTTGCTGTCATAGCGCGGTTGCCTAGTTACTCATGCCTTTTACCCGCCGGCATCATTTCCCTATGCCTCCACTATATATACTCAGAGTTTCCTTTGAATAAACGAGACTTGATCAGAATCCTGTCTTGTCTCTATTTCTTGTGTCTCCTGTCCTTTGTCCCCTCCTCAATTGCCCGCTCCTCTCCCAGGTGACCTTCATTGACTGGCCTGCTGGACAGGATACATAAGAAGTATATAATTCTTTATGCCTATTTCTAAAATATATTCTAATTTTTAATTTTTTATCATATTCTGTAGGGACTTAAAGTTCAACATATCAATA
>NW_004524659.1:2032219-2039280 GCF_000260255.1 Octodon degus | reverse complement strand
CAGAAAAGTATAAAAACGAAATATAAGAAGTAAAGCCATGCTGTTATGTTGAGCTGTAGGGGACTCAGGTCAACAATTTCTGACATTGCCAGTCAAGAGGAAGACCCAATACGTTTATGGGCTACTGGACTCTTTTAGAATATTTTGCTGAGTTTACATACCTATAATATTCAAATAACGGAACTTAACAAAAAAAACCATATCTAGATGATTGTCCATTTTGTATCTGTGCATTCAAAGTGGTTAGGATAGATATATAGTTACATTCTCTTAATGAATAGAGTGATTTTTTCTAATGGTGTTTGTAAAGAGGATATCATGTCTGCATCTTGTACAGCAATTAACCACTAGGAAGAATGCATATAATGTGTTAATTATTGAAACTGTCCTACCAATTTGATTTGAAACTGTCTCATTGCTATTTGTTTATCAATAACATTATGGGGAAAAAAAAAGAAAAAAAAACATAAGAAGTAAAAAATAAATAAATAAATAAATAATAAAATAAAATTGACATTATCAGATACTAGAATTTCTACCACTGTTTTTTTCTGTGTTCCTGTCACATGGAGTATTGTTTCCCATTCTGTGACCTTAATCTGTTTATTTGCTTTTGAGTTAAATGTTTCTTGCATATGGCATATTGTTGGATTTTTGATTCTTAATCTACTATGCCAGTCTGTTTCTTTTGATTGGTGAATTGAGGCCATTTGCACTGATGGTTGTGACTGACATATATTGCCTTATATTTGTCATATTTTTTCCTGCCATGGATTCCCTACTTTTCCCCTCTAATTGTTTGCTCTGTTCAGTGTTCTTTCTTTACTGCTTCTTTCTTTCTTTCTTTCTTTCTTTCTTTCTTTCTTTCTTTCTTTCTTTCTTTCTGGTGTGTTGTCATTCTTGAAGCTGAGGTTGCTTCTTTCTCTTTCTAGAATATCTGTTAGTACTTTTTGTAGGGTTGGTTTGGTAGTCATTAATTTCTTCAATTGTTCTTTGCCATTCAAGTATCTTACCTCTCCACTGAATTTGATAGTTTGCCAGGGTAAATCAATGTGTTAGAAATTATTTTCCTTCAGGACATGAAATACTTCACTCCAAGCTTTTCTTGATTTGATGGTTTGTGTTGAGAAATGAGCTGTGATTCTGATGGTCTTTCAATCATAGGTGATCTGTTTCTTTTCTCTACCAGGTTTTACTATTCCATTTTTTGCCAAGTTCATCGGATCTTGATTGTTATGTGTCTAATTGAAGTTTTCTTTTGATTATGGTTCATTGGAGTTCTGTATGCCTCATTCATTTGTATATCTGACTGTTTGGGAAATTTTCTACTACTACTTCTACAAATAGTCTACCTATGTCATTTTGTTGATTCCTGCTTTTTCCTTGACACCCATCATTCTTATATTGTTTGTCTTTGCTTTGTCTTATAGCTTCTGAATTGTCATTTTCTGGTTCCTTATTTTTAAGAGATCTTTCCTTTTGCATTCACTAGCAGCATTGCTGTGTTTAGGTTCTGAAAGTCTATTTTCAGTTTGTTCAATTGGTTTTGCAAGCTTTTAATAGAATTATTGATTTCCTAAATATCGATTTGAATCTGTTTCATGCAGTCTAATTCTTTCCTGTATTGTTCATTTAATGTTTCCAACATTTTTCTATATTCTATTTTTAATCTATTATTTCTTTAGATGTGCTGAGCAATTTTTTCATGATTATTTTCATACCTGAGAGAGTATTTAAGAATTAATTTTATCTGTAGCCTGACACAGTTGTTTCTTTACTCTAGTTACTGTCATTTCAGAAATTTTAAGTGTGTGATTTCCACGTTCTTCTATATCCTTATCTCTTGAATTTGTTCTGTGTGAGCTGTAGGTCTGAGCTTGCCTTTCGCTCAATCATTTTGATGGTTTTGAAAATGTTCACCCGGACTTAGCAATGATGGGAGAGGCTCAGGGCACAGGTCAGCAAGGTTCCTGTGACAGTGGGGGAGGTGTGGGATAGACTCAACAAAGATCTTATTATATGGGGTTTAGCATGGCTTCCATTATAGTGAAGGGGGGGAGCTGTAGTTTAAGATGACTCTGAGGATCATGGGGTGGGACAAAGCTCAGTAAAGCTCCTGATACTATGGTGGGGGCAGGGTAGGACCATAGGGGTCACCATGACACCTAGCTATCTGGTTTCCACCTGTTTTGTGATGATAGAATAGGCCACTGCCACAGATCAGGAGAGCTTCCACACTGGTCATGCACATGGGTTGGACTCTTAATGTAGTTCTTTGGGTACCCTGTTTACAAGTACTACAAGTGTGACATTATGAAAAGAGTGAATTTTGCACTGAATATCTCTAACTTTTTGTCTCTCCATGTGACCTTTCTCTGTATGTGCTCCTATTATCATGATGCCATCTGCTAAACCAAAGGGGCCACCTGACCTTAAATTTTTATTCTCCTAAACTATGAATGTAATAATCATCTTTTCTTTATAGATTACATTACCTAGCTTCAGATATTTTGATACAGTAGTAGGAAAATGAATTAATAAATTGTATTAATTAATTAATTAATTTTTGCCAATTGCAGCATTTGGTTCATCTATGGGTCTGCTTATATTAATTTCATTTTTCTTGTTATTATAGTTTGTGTTTTAACATTTTTTGAGATTCCTAGTAATTTTTGGTTACATGATGAATGTTTTAGGATGAATTTTAGAGAGTAAATTCTGCTATACATTAAAACTGTTGATTGTTCTTATCATAGGTAGTTAGAAATACTAGGGAATGATCTTGATCATGGGGAGGTTTGGTTTTAGCTTTTGTTAGGACATGATTTATTTTTTTCATCTTTAAGGCATGTTTCATAGTCCTAATATATATTCCTTACTCTTGCAAAGTGGCCTTTCTGAAGTTTCAATTGATAACTCACTGTACTGAATAATCTTTTACTTTGATGGGATTTAAAGTCAAACTGTCTCCCAAATACTGGTAGTCAATGAACTCTCTACTTGGCACTTCAGGATTTCAGTAGCTTGCTTTTTGGGAGCATTTCTACAAACATATGAGGTTTAGAAATCATCCATAGTTTTGAAGGCAATTGCAGGAAGGTATGGGACATTCACCACTTATGGCCTCTTCTTTCTGGGATTCTTCCCCCCACTTCCCAGTGTTTAGCTGTGTTATCACATCTCCAAACTCTAAACTGTGACTTCTTCCTAATCAGACTGTCACCTTGTTCTCTGAGAATTTGGTAGGACCCTTGAGACAAATAAATTATATAAATCTCTCACCTCGATTTCTTCTTTCTTTTTTTGAGGGCTATATCTCCTACAGTTTATTCCTGGCTTGTCTTGTTCTCTTGTTCTTTAAAATAGTCATTTTTAATAATTTATGAAAACTTACACTTGTTATTTTTAGGAGTGTTGCTTAGATATTATCAGGTATGGTGCCATTACTTGAATTGGAACTGACCTGTCCAAACATGTTTTAAAGGCCTAAAGAGAGTAGAAAGAGTTTAATTAAATCAAGAAGGTTCATAAAAATTTCTTCTTATTTTTATTCACTCAACTATTATTTTGCATCTTAGAATATACTCTTTCATAGGTACTCTCTTATAACCTCCTAATCAGTTTAAGATTTAGTTCCAACTTAACAGAATTGGAAATTTGTTTTATGGCCTACGACATTTGTTTCAATTCTCAACATCAACAGATGTAAATATATGAATTCTATCCCTAATTGCTATGAAATTATTTCTAGCACATAGTATGATAGATTTGGTCATAATGAATGGTGCCTGCCTTCTTGCTTTCTTTTCTCTCCACCTTTCTTTATTCTCTCCTTTCTCTTTCTCCTTCCCTACTTTTTCCCACTTCTCTTTTCCTGGGGTCTCCATTTCCTTCTTCTGATAAGTGCCTGGAATTTCATTTGGTAAATCATTTGTCTCTCCACATTCTTGGATGAGTAGCTCAGGTGAAGTTCCACTCACCTGAGAAGTAGAGCATGTGACTCTGACTTGGCTAACTAGAGCTCTTAGTAGTCGTGGATAATAGGTTTAGATTTAGAGACCAAATGCTCAACTCTAACCCCAAATCTGCTTATTTATTACAAAGTGTTAGCACTGTAATTAAACCTAAATGCTGAGATTTTAGTTTAGAAAATGCAACTGTGATCAATTGCTCAACTCCTGAGGTGATTTGGCTTGCATTCTGACAGAAGAGCTCTCCATGCCTGCTGATTATAAGGCACACATATCACAGAGTTGCCACTACTGGTTTCGGAGTTGCCATGGGAGTTGAATCTAGCCAAGCTGCCTAATATCTCTTGGCCTTGGCAATTGTTTTATTATATGAAGATGGGGATACTGCTTAAAAAATGAGAGTGTGAGTCAGGGAATGTAAATGAAATCCTTTGGGAAATAAACTCTTGCTCATCTATCAGATATGAAACAGTAAGAATGTAGTTTGATGTTTAAAGTAACTGAAAGTAAAGGTTAAAAACTGCAAAGAAGTAAGGAAAGTCAAGATTCAAGACAAGATTGGGTACAAATCACCTAAAGGCTTGGATGCATCTGTACCTGAAGTTCTATGCCTGTAGTTTTCAGTTATATAGTTTATATAAATTCTTTTCTTTTTTGCTCAAGGCAACTTGAATTAGGTTTTCTTTCATCTAGAGCCAAAATAGTCCTGACTAGCACATCAGTCAAAGACCTAAATGGGGTGGGCCTGTTATAGTGCCTACAGATGAAAAGGTAGGTCTGGCCACCCCAAATCATTTTTGGTTGAACACACTTAAACAAGCCACGTCAATCACCACATTTCCAGCTGACAGTCTTTCAGTGGCACTCTGCAATCATTCTCCCGCAGTTTTCTGGAATGAGTGGAGGCAGGCACTAGCTCAAGAGCAGTGATGATCAGTTTGTATGCTCCATGTTCTCTACTCATCCTGCAATCAAGTTGTATCTCTCTTCCCAAGGGGATGGAAATTCTTCAAAAATATTAATATTCTATGTGTTCCCAGCCTGAGCTGGGCTCCGGGGATTATGCAACTTTAGTCCCTGTCCACTGGATGAGAGCTAACTTTTGAGTAATTTATGGGAACTGTTACACAATCTAATTCTGACTCTTCCTGGTATAAATGAACTTTAGAGGTGCTTACAAGATCAGAAAATCCCACATTAGGTTAGGAATGATATCTGCTTTTTTTTCCTCCTTCAAATTTCAGCCAAAATTAATCAGCACTGTCTTCTAGAAATTTTCAACAAAATCTCTGGTATTTTACCTGTTTGATCTGTCAAACATATTTTACCCCTTCTAGTTGATACTGTATTCAAGACCCTTTGTGCAAATTTCAAACAGCTAATTGCTAAATAGGCTTTTTCTTTCCTTTCCTTCTCTTTTCAATGCTACAGTGAAGCTTTCTCTAATATACCTAAAAATCAGAAAGTTGTAAGGATATAAAATTTTTGACAAGCAGAAAAACTGTCATGCTGGATCAGATAAACACCCCCTTTTCTTTTCTAATGCCTAATTTTTCCACAGGAGCATGAGTCCAGGCTGCCCATTATCCCCCAATCATAATTTATTTTGGAGCAGATTGGTGTGTCAGTCATTTGTCACTCTTTGTCCCACAGACTTACTTCAGCAATTCATTTATTGCTTTCATACTGCGCTGGGATGTTCATGTATTCTGACTGCAGTTAATTTCACACGTTTGTTTTTTGTTGCATTTTTCTTAGATACATGTACAGTATTTCTTACTTCTGTTTACCAGGAAGTAGTAGCTCAGCCACGTTTGAAGAAAGGGAATAGGTCACTTGACTTTTCTTTATAGAAAGAAGAGCATCACATTTACTAAGACAATGTCTAGTTACAGAGATAAGCTAACATGCTAGTAGAAAGTTGCACTTTATTCTTAAAATGAAAGAACACAAGCAACAGGTAACATGGCAAACTTTGTAGTGATCACCAATACCTAGTTATCCTTTCTTCCATTTCCTATGGAAGTCTACATTATACAGTCCTTTGCACTGAGTCAGGATCATGTGACTGGGCTTGACCAATAGAACATAAGTGGAAGAACATAAGGTCACATGTGGGCAGACAGTTTAAAGTACCTGCATGATTATTCAATCTCTTCCTCTGTCAAAGAAACTGGAGGAGATGTCATAAAGAGATGTAGAGACAACATTTAAGAATCCGGTCACAAACTATGGAATATAATGAAGGAAAAATCCCCTGAAGAATTACTCAGTTATGCAAGAAATAAATATCAGTTGTATGAAGCCATTAAGATTTAGGAGTTTTTATTACTACCAGGTATCTTCTCCTCTTCTAAATAATTGGAAAATCTGGACTTAAAATTGTGATAGAATTTACAAACAGGGAAGTACTCAGATCTTAAGTGTACAGCTTAAACTATTTCAACAAATGCCTATACTCTTGTACCCCATTGACATTTTAAGACACAGAACATTACTGTCTCCTAGAAAGTTATCTTTTGCTGCTTTCTAGCTAATCCTTTTCTGCCACAAAATATTATTCATCTGATTTCTTTAATCATACTCTCATAAATTCTAGGAATTCACATAAATAGAATGATACAGTATGAATTCATGTGTGTGTGTGTGTGTGTGTGTATCTGTGTCTGTATGTGTGTGTGTGACTTTTTTCACTCCACAAAATATTTCTGAGATTTGCCCATGTTGATACAATTTCTTCCTGAGGAGTAACCCTCGATATCACTTTACCACAGCTATAAATTATCCTCTTCATGGCCATCTAGGTGTTCTCAATTTTGCATAATTCTGAGTGAAATTTCTATGAGCATTAGTTTATGTGGATTTTTGTAGACACACACATTCCTTTCTCTTGGTTGTGTAATTTCTGGATCATATATGATGCAGAACTTGTGTATGCTCCACTTTCTTAAAGGTTAAGGAGCTTGCAAACTGTTTTACTTTTTTATTTTTTTTTGAATTTATTTTTTTTTCAACAAATAATACACTGCATATATTCTTCTTAGTGGTTAATTGCTGTACAAGATGAGGACTTGTGATCCTATTCACAAA
>NW_004524659.1:2005506-2025719 GCF_000260255.1 Octodon degus | reverse complement strand
TAGCACTGTCTTCTGCCCTTTGTTGTAGATCTTTGCTGTAGTTATAACCTTCACACGTACTGAAGTTCAGGTGGAGCTCTACAGATTTTGGAGTTATCCAGCTGCGTCTGGCTTAGGTCTGGCTGCTGTGCTCAACTCCTTCCTGCTGCGGACCTGGGCTAGGATTGGGTCTGTGGGTTCCTGGAACTTGGCAGAAATTCCTACTCAGCAGGAGGGGTGGGGCAGGTAAGGTGGAGTGGTGGGGGGCGGCCCGAGGGTGTGGGAGAGGTTCCTGCCTATGCTGCGCCTGGGCTGGGACTGGTCCCGCTGGCGCAGGGTAGCAGGAAGCTCTCCACACACTCACCGGACCTGGGCTAGGACTGGGTCGCAAACTGTTTTTCAAAAGAATTTTATTCCTAGTTCTGCTAGCAACCTAGGAGTGTTCTGATCATTCCGTGTCCTCTGCAACTTTGGGAATTGCCAACCTTTTCTAATTTTAGCCATCTTCACGGATATGTACTGATGCCTCCCTGCAGATTAATTTCATTTCCTGCTGACTAATAGTTCTGAGAATTTTTTGTCTATGCCTTTTGGCCATTTGTAAATCTTCATTTGTGACATGTCTGTACCATTTGCCTTAAAATATCTAGGCCATTTGTTCTTTTATAATTGAGTTTTGGGGCTTAGATATAGTCAGAAAGCTATGCTGTAGATATTTACCCAGTCTATAACTTACCTGCTTGTTTTTGTAATGATTTTTTGATGACAGGACGATTTTATTTGGATGAAGTCTGATTTATAAAGATTTTTCTCTTGTGATTAATTCTTTTAAGTACTAAGAATGTTTGTGTATATGAAGGTCATAAAGATATTTCTCTATCTTTTCTTTTAGAGTAATCATTGTTCATATCTGAACTTTAGATTTATTCAAATTAGTTTGTGTAGTATGAGCAGCACTCACAGAGAGATATATCAGTAGATAATTAAATACATAGTTCTAAAAAAAAAACTTGAAGTATTTTTCACATTGTCTTTCTTTGGCATTCTTGTCAAAAATCATTTGTCTGGGCTGATTTTTTGGAGGTTTAATTATGCTGTATAAATCCATTTGTACATTCTTTCTTCTGATGCACATTTTTCTTAATTATTAGACATTTATATTAAATCTTAAAACTCAGTTTGGGTGGGTTCTCCAGCCTTTTCTCCCCAAGCATTGTTTTGGTTATGCTTAGTCCTTTGCATTTCCAAATAAAATTTAGAATCAGCTTGCTTTCAACTGACAAAAAGGCCTGCTTGCACCTCGGTCTGGTGGCACATCCCTGTAATCCCAGCAGCCTGGAGGCTGAGGCAGAAGGCTTTCTGAGTTTGCCTGGGTTACACAGTAAGTTCAAGGCCAGCCTAAATTACACAGTAACATCCTATCTCAAAAATAAACAAATAAATACTCTACTTTAAGCTCATTTGGGATTGTATTGGATCAATAGCTCAATTCAAGAAGAACTGACATCAATATTGAGAGATATACAAGGTATGAATATCTTTTCATTAATTTAAAATTTCAATAACTTTCCCTACCAATGTTTTATAGCTTTCTGTATAGGTATCTAATATCTATATATCTATATATATAATTTGTTATACTACATCTAAGAATTTATATTTTATTGCAACCTTAAATACAATTTTAAATTGGGAGATTTTTGAGAGTGTACCTTTATTCTAACAATTTAGTACTCTCCGCCATATGTAAGGCCCTTATTTGAGCACTTTGCTTATACAGTTCTTGCATACTTACCTATGTATGCTCTTTTCTCTTCTGCACATCTAATGAAATTATATTATTACATTAATGCTTTCTTACAGTGGGACAGATTTTCTAATTACTACTGTGTTCTTGTGGCCCTCCTACTCTCCTTCCTCCATTCATGCATCAACCACTTAAGCATTTATGAAGAGAGAGATTAGTCAGAAATGGCTGTTGTTCTTAAGAAACTTAAGCTGTAGGAATACTCTGGTTTCTCTTCAGATCATATAAATCTTTCGCCTTTTACTTACACTTTAAGAGAGAAACACAAAAATGAATAAATACAAAGGAGAAAACAGGTAAAAACACAATGAAGTCCATATTTGGCTATAAGAAGGTGGAAGTAAGACAGTTTTTCTGGAAAACTTTTTGAACTACAACTGTCTTTTGGGTCCTCTTTAAGCATTGACAAAATCTCAGTTAGACTGCATGATTAATGATGGCAGTGGTCACATCTCATATTTGCTTTGTTGTCCAACGTGGCAATAATTTCCAACATTGGTATACTTTAGAAGCCTTTGGGATGCTCATTTAAACATTTAGATCCCAATATCTACTTCCTAGGAATTCTAAAAATGTGTGTCTACAAGACAGCTCTGGGATTCATATTATCTGCAACTAGCCAATAATTTTAGTGACTGAATTGCAGGTAGCTTAACAATGCCCTATGATAATTGATATAGTTGTAGGCACATTAGTATTGAGAGAGTAGTAGATTGCTTATTGAGTTAATCTGTATAGTATTATGACAATGTAAAGGGACCAGGCCATGGTAAGAACTTGGTGATATCTTTTGCAATTATGTGGGAAATGTCTCTGAAGAAAACCTCTATTTTTGTATCTCCTTTTGGTCCTTATTTCTGCTTAGACTTCTCATCACCATTTGATATGATCTGGTAAACTTTTCTTCTTCCTTTGGCAAAACCTACTTTCTTGGATCCTTCCCAATGAGATTCTTTTTCTACTGGGATTTTTTTTTTTTTTACTTTTACTGTCCTTGTTCTTCACAGACTGAGGCTATTTCTGCTTCAGCTATTTTCCTGTACTGTTCATTCAAGAGGAAAATCCCATTTTCAGAGTGGAAGAAAGTACCTTCCTTGCTATACTCTGGACTACTCCAGCTGCTCATTTGATTGTGAACACACATCCCAGACCTCCTGGATGACATATGGCTCATGCAGATCAGTTGTTATGACAACTATATTTTGTTTCATACAAGGCTTTCTCCTGTAGCTCTTCACTGGGCCTAATTTTGCTTTGTACTCTGTGCTGTAATATATAGTATATAGTGCGCGATAGTTCTCCAAGACACCTTAGATCAAGGGTCTTGAATTTCAATGATAATGGGCTCTTCAGAGCCAAGCGAATTGCAGTTCAACTATATAGCTACCATTTAATCTCCCAAATGAGACAGAGAGAGGCCAGGTAGGACATTTTTCATAAGCAAAAAGGTTTTAAACCTTGAATGTAGACTTTAAAAACTTGCATATATTTCTGGTAACTGGTACTCTGCTGCTTTATAATGAAAGGTCTCCATAATAAATATTACAGAGTCAGTTCAAATTCCTCTTGAGAAAGGGGGCGGGGAGTGCCACTCAACCATGCAGTGTTCATTTTGGCAAAAGGATTGGTTGGAGGGTACCCCCACCCATAAGAGAGTTACTTATTTTTGTTTAGCTCATGTATTATATACTTTGAGTGAGCTGTCTTACAGATTTTCTCTCAGGTATCCAAGAGAATGGATTGTGGTTATGTAAACAAACTGACAGAAATAACGTGTGGATGCCCTGACCACTGCATATGTCCCATTTACACATCTTTCCTGATGGTCTATTCCCTGCTCACTCCCTTCCCCCGAGCACTGACCCATAATTCTGAGCCATGGCTGGAAGAGGCTTGATAAAGACGTGCCTAGGACATTTACTGTGAGGTATCTATCAGTAAGAATTGTTGACAGATGGGCAGTTTAAATCAGGCACAAAATGTTATCTCCCCTGGCCAGAGGCTGTTGACCACTGAGTTCTTCTCTCCCCTCCCTAAGGTTGTGTGTGTGTGTGTTTGTGTGTGTGTGTGTGTATGATGCACACAGGGAAGCAGCAGGAAAGTCCCTCTTATACAAGGATTCATTTTGTACTGCCTGAGTGTTGAGACAAGCACAGCAGTGGGGCTGTTTCTTGGAGTTCTGTCAGGTCAACTATAGAGTTTATAGGCAGAGACTATTCTAGTAATTGTCTAATTAGTTAATGGGAATAGTTAATAGGAATGGAGTTTATAGAGTTTATAGTCACATGGTCTTCTCCGCAGGCGCCTGTATATTCCTTCATGGCAAGAACACACATGCAGAGATGGCCTGATGTAAAAGCCTGTTGTGGTGGAAAGCTGCTCATGTCCTGGCAGGCAGGAGGCAGAGAGCGAAGGGAGGGTAAAGGAGGATATGCTCTGCCGGATCACATCGGCAGTGATCCCCCCCAACCACATCTCCCAACAGCCCACCCAGCCACTGACCTCACCATCAGTGAGCCAATCACTGATGCAAACACCGCCCCCGTGATCCAAACCTCCTCCCCAACCCCCACTTCTCAGCACATGGGGGCTTTGGAAGTCAGATCCAAATCTCAGCAGACTGCAGTGCAACCAAGCCACCCATTCTTCATGCTCACGCTCTCACACCAGATATCTTCCTTTGCTTCCCTTTTCAGGTCCTTTCTCAAGATGGGAGTGGTGATGAATTCCCTACTGGGCTTCGTGGACAATAGCTCAGTGTTATGGTTTGTGCCTAGTTGTCCCCTAAAACCTCATGTGGTCATGCGGCAGCTTCTGGAGTTTGTGACTGATTATTGTGGGTGTGGATGTTGTACCCACTTTGGGGCAGGTGATCTGCATTACGTGTAAGGAGGAGAAAGAAGCTAGCTAGCAGCCACAGAAGGCACTGCCCCTCCCTTTGCATTTTGCTGTTTTCTGCTGCCATGCACTGCTGCTTTCTGCCATGTACCACTCTGCCTTGGAGCCAGCTGAGTGTGGACCAAAGTCTCCACTGTGAGCTTAAACAAACCTCTTCTTCCTTAATTTTGGGTGCTGGGTATTTTGTCCCAACAACAAGAAAAGAGTAACTGAAACACTCAGGGACCACAGCCTCCAAGATTGCTCCGGATTGTTGGGACACACTTTGTACCCAACAATCTTCTGTTGTGGTTGAGAAGGGATCGTGTGCGTGCGTGTGCGTGTGTGTGTGTGTGTGTGTGTGTGTGTGTGTGTGACTTTATGGGGCTTTACATGGTGATACACAATGATCAAGAGTGTACCAGCCAAGGATACTCAGAAATCATAAAACAATCTCTTCCACTGAGCAGCTCTTTAGACAAATCACTCTGGTTTCTTTAAGCCTCAGTGCTCTTATCAGTAAAATAGAAAATATAATGCTTCATAGTGCCTTTTTACAACTGTTTTGGGAATTATGAGACACTTATAAAGTATCTAATCTATAACTCCTTCTCAATATATGCTCCCTATATACAAGTTGGTTTTGCTATGATCATTATATATTCATTTGTTCACTAAACAAATATGTGTCCAGCATTGAGCTAGATACTACAGGCTCAAGGATTCATGTCTTTTGCCTTGAGAGAATTTACAGGCCTCTGGGAAGCAAGATATACAAAATGACAAAATGGCAAAGCTACAAACTCTGCCTCATCCAGCCATTCATTTGGGTGATTTTGTCTATACTACTGCATCTTCTGTTGCTTCAAGGGCAGAGGCAGTATTTCCTTGATTTGGTTCTGAGTCCTAGACAAGTGGTATTGAATTAAATGTCCAACTATTTATTTACTTCCAAACAGACCACTGGATTTTATCTTATCTTTCTGTGTTTCCGTGGGATGCCATTAACTTTTGGCTCCTCGAGCTACAGGTAGTGTTGGCTAAGTTCTGAAGGGCACCATCAGTAAAGACAGAGTTTTAAAGTTCCAGATCTTCATGAGCACGTGATCATACTAGATGACACAGGAGGTCTCTGGGGGTGCTGTGCGAAGTCAAGTTGACTCACTGCCCTTCTCTTGGCCAAGGTCAACCCAGTGGGCAAGTGATTTCCAAAAGCAGGGGGGGCTTCAGGGGATTCTCACCCTAGTGGGTAGTTACTTAAATTTTTATGAGCATGGCTTGATTAATTAGCTTCTGAAAGGACAGTAGTTATTCCCAGAGAGGCTATTAGGAAGCACCTTTGTTATTTGGTCCTTGCAAGAAACGATTAACTGAAATTCACACTCTGCAAAAATAATTAACCAAGAACAGTGACACTACATTCTGTAGTCATTTTGAAGAAAAGGTCTCTTAGATTGCAACTTAAAACTTTAAATTATTTTGGAGACTAGCTTTGGCTTTTAGATAGATTACAATAAAAGCAAATTATTGTACATTTTAATAACTGCCTCCTTTAGAAAAGGAGGTCTGATATGAGGCTGATCACTGTGATGTATCTCATAAAAGCTAATTGACAATCTAGTTCTTTAAATACCACAAGAATCCATCATGGTTAACATTACTACGATGAGTTCCAGAGGAATTAAAGATGATTTACCAGCCACTGGGACATTTTGCTAATATTATACATACTGAAGGAAGTAGTAAAAGAGATGAATACTTCCAGGTACCTCCAATTGCCTAATTTGTAAACAGATGCCATGTATAGCACCTCTAGTTCAAGGGCATGTGCAGGTCGGGAAGACCGCTGCATTATGATGGTACAGTTAGCTTGAGCTTGTCTCTAGCTTGTCCTTTCCATGGAATTTATACAGGCCCACTGGGATTTGGTGCCTCTATTCATGGAGAAAGCCAGTTCCTTTATTCATTATGTATTTGTATTCTGTCTCTCTTCTTTTTGCCTCAACAAAATCCTTCTAGACACTCTTGCAAGGCGTATGCTGTCACACACCACAGTGGGAAGAACTCCATGTGTCATGACACTATGAGACAGCCCGTATTCACTCACTTTATAAGCTGACTTGGGGGTGGTGAGAAGAAGAAGGGATTACACAAGGAAAGGACCCATCTCCAAAAGGTGTGGGATTTGAGATCCCTGAGTTCATTCAGGGTATTCAAATATTGATTTACAGGAGTCAAAATCTGATGAGCTCAGAACATTCCATCTGTTCTCCAAGACTGAAAAAGAGTTTGAAGCCAATATTAAAAATCTAAACTTTTTTTTGTCTTCCTTAGACAACCACAAATCTAATAAAACTAGGCTCAGGAGCTGGGAAATGCTGTCTCCTTTTGACAGGATGCAAACCATTTTCTTTCTCGTCATGGCACTGTCTGCGCTTACTCACTGTCTCATCTGCTTGGCCCTCCAATATTTCAGAGAACATCTTTGTCAGGGGTCACCAAGTCTAGAATATGGCAAGAACAAAACAAAGCAAAGTTACCCAACTTTAGGGAGCTTGCTTGTAAGAGCATTCCACTTTTCCTCCTAAGAAGAATGAAAGACTTGGTTTGACAGGCATATTGGCTAGCATATGCCGCTTGCCTGTAATTCCGGCACTCTGGGAGGCTGAGGCAGGAGGATTTTAAGTTTGAGAACAGCATGGAGAATTTAGCTACTTAGTGAGAGTATCTCAAAAAAAAAAAAAAAGGGAGTCTAGGGTATAGCTCAGTACAAAGGTTCTGGGTTCAATCCATGTTACTGCAAAAATAAAACAAAAGAAAACAAAACAATCCAAAACAAAATGCAAAGCTTTCCTGCTTTGACACACAAGGGCTGGTGTTGCCTCAAGATTCCTAGCTCTGACTCCTAAGCTTTGCTGTCTTCTCTATTCCTCAGGCCCCACTGAACTCTGCTTCTGTAGCTGGGAAGAAATATGGCCTTGCTGACTGATAAAGAATAATGTATAATGTGCCTTAAAGTATTGGGAGACCAACAACTCCATCCACCCATGCTTTCTGTTACATTTTACATTCCTTGTGGGCAGAGGCAATGAGAAAAGGAGCAATTGCAGTGCTTTTTTGGTGCTCATGCCACTAGGACTCAGGTTTTGTGGCACTTATCATGTAAGTTAATGTTTTGTTAATGTTCTCTTTCTTCCCCAAACTGGTGACCTGATTGAATGGTAAGTGATGGTATGTGTGATGGTAAGTGATGTATCCATTTGGATGCAAACTGCATTTTCCCAGATCTCACCTGCCTCCAATACAATGCGGCAACAGACCTATGGAACACTTCAGGCTCTGCATTGCTAATTCAGTGGTGTAAACCTCTGCAAAGCTCACACTTGTTCACAAGGAAGTGTCTAGTTCTCCAGAGACACCTGATGTTGGCTTCCACTTTTATATCAGTTTCCTTAACTAAATATCATTGTGCCTGCCAGACCTGCCATGTCTGCTGAGTTTGCCCAGGAAGGTCTCTGGATAATAGTACCCAAGTGACATCCAACATCCAACCTGTACTTTTGATGATGACTTCTGCAGCAGGTAGGGTTCATGGCCATTTCTTCCCTGTGGCTGACTTCTAAGTCACCACAGTCACCATGATTACAATGCTGATCTCGCCAAGGTCACTACAAGGATCAGCCTTGCACACCTCCTAGATGCTTGTTGCTGTGATGGGTTTAATGAAGAGGAAGCAGAAGAAGGATAAAGATGTGACTCAGAAAAATGTCAGGGAGTAGAATTATTAAACAGCACAAAATGTTTCAAGAGTTATAAACGGTTACAATACACAGAAAAGGCAAGAGGGTAGGATGCAACTGATTATATCAAGAAGAGAAATTTAGACGTCAAAATACAGTAACTGGTACAAAGAACAGAAGTAGATCTGAAATAATTTACTCAGATCACAGCGCAGAAATCATGCAATTGAAAATCAGATAAAAGTTAAGAGGCACGAAGTAAGAGACTAACGTATTTTTTCATCAAAGTTATAGTGGGAAGAGTGATAAAGCATGGGTGAGAAGCAATGGTAGGGTGGGTCACAGTTGAGAAGAAGAGCTACGAGGACCCATTCTGCAGATTTATGAATCCTGACAGAATTAAGGCAGTTAAGAGAAGTGTCACATGCTACCTGCCACAGAGAAACACGAAAGGCAAACATAAGGCCTTCAACAGTGCTGGATTATAGAAAAGAGATGATCTTCAAAAGGTCAAGAACAATTTAACTAATAGCAGATATCTCAATAAAATTTGTTATGGTTTATATCTAGATGTCCCTCTGAAGCCTCAACATGTGGGCTTTTAGGAAGCAGTTGAATACTGGGCGCGTATTACTCATCAGTGGATTATTTGATTGTAGTACTCTGGAGATGAAGCGGTACCTCACTGGGGACATGGTTTCCTTCCTCTGTTGATCTTTCTCTGCTCCTCACCAGCAGGACATTAACTAATTCTACTTTATGATGCTCCTCTACCATGCCACCCTGCCTTGGAGCCAGCTAGCTATGGATTGAAACCTCTATAAACTGTGAGCCAAAATAAACCTCTCCTCCTTTAACTGGAAGGTGTTAGGTATTATGTCTCTTCAATGAGGAAAGTAAGACACAATGAAAGAAAATCATGGATTAGTAATTTTACAGTGCAGAGAAAAACTTGCCAGCTGGAATTATATGCCTAGTGAAAATATCCCTGAAGAATGAAAGCAAAATACTGTGTAGATATTTCCAGACCACCACCACCGAAACTGACAAAAACAGTGTTATTTCTCATAATACACTCTCATTAAAAAAGATTCTAAAGGGTACTTTCAGGCAGAAGGACTGTGCTTAGAAATGGAAGGCTCACGTAAGGGGAAAGTCATGAGCAGAGTATGGGAGAAACTGTGGAAGAGAATTTCAAAAAGTTGGAGGCATGAAACAATTATTAGAATTGTCACCTGGTTTCATAATGGGGAACATTTATGTCAACAACAGGATAGAAAAAAGGAAAGTGCAAGGTCAACATGACAACATCTCAAAAACTGTGCTTGTGTAAAAAGTTACAGAACAACATGCTATTTTACCTCTTAACTAAACTTTAAGAGCTTGCAAAAGGATAGTGTAAGTTGCACAAGATACACTTTCATATAATACAAACATAAGGCATTCACAAGTAGTGTGTAAACTGATTTAAGGATAGTGGTTACCTCTTGGCAGAGAACCAAGAGGAATCATAGAGCATTTTAGTTGGAACTATGTTTTGTTTTGGAAATATTAATGGTTCTGAAACAAGCATGGCTACATAATAATATTTGTATAGTGTTCAGTTATTTTTATGTTTGAAATATTAAAATACCTAAATTATTTTGAAGTCAATATGGCTGAGGAAGAAAGCTTATGGGGCAGTAATTGGAAGAATGTCTATGTCTTTTAAAAATAAAATTGGAAGAGGATTTAGCATGCTTAAATGCCAACAGGATGGAGCCAGTGAAGAGAAGTCAGTGCAGTGTGGTCTCCGAGGAGGGAGCAGATATGTGGTTTCCAGTTCCCTGTAAACTTTAGTCTTGTATAAGAAGAGCCCTTTTCCCTTGATCAGAGTTGCATGGGGGTACCATGGTTTAGATCAGGAAAACCCCCAAAGACCCATATGTTAAGGGATGGGTCCCTAGCATGGTGCTATTGTAAGGTGGCATAATGTTTAACAGTTGGGGCTGTTTAGGCAAGCTTAGGAAAGTGCAGGGACAGTGGTTTGGTCCCTTGCACCACATGCCATGCCAACCCTGCCCCCAGGGCATGCTGAGCTGGCCAGACCCTGGGCACAGGGGCACAAGCCTGTAATCCCAGCGCTGGGGAGGCTGAAAGTAGGAGGATCACCATGAGTCTGAAATGCGTAGTGAGACCCTGCAACAACCAAATGCATTTTTAAAAAGTTGGGGAAGCCTCGAGTTACAGGGTTGTGCCTTCAGAAGGGATGTGAGACATTGGTTTCTTGCTGATTCTCTTTCTCCTTTGGATTCTGGTTGTCATGAAGTGAGCAGCTTTGCTTCTGTGTGTTCTTGCTATGAAGTGCCGCCTCACCACAGACCCAAAGTGAGGGTCCAACCAACTGTGAACTGAGACCTCTGACACTGTGAGCTACAGCAGTTCTTCCTCCTTACAAGTTGATCTCTGTCCAATTTTGGTTGCAGAAATGAAAAGCTGACACAAGAAGGAAAGGAAATGCATTTGTGTGTTTGGGAGAGGACAGTAGAAGTGCTTTTGGTCAGCATTGTGAGTCATCTGTTTACAGGGAAGGAGCAGGTGTTTGAGCAGTCTGGACAAATCCTTGAATATTGGCTGAAGAGCGCTGTGGCTGTGCTTGGTAAAGTGGGAGGGAATGCTTTTCTTTCAGTTCACCTAAGGATTCCTAAATGTACCGAACCCATCTATTTCCTTCTTCATCCAGTTAACTGTTTTAGTGCTATATTTCTTCCAAGACCACCTCAGCATTCAGATATGGAGCTAAGGAGTGAGCACAGAGAAGTCTGGTAGCTACCTGTGCCTGAAAGTATGTCATTCTCTTCCTTCATCCAAAGGCAAAAATATGTGCTTCTCAGACTTTCCCTGGAGAACCAGTTAAAATGCAGTAGGTCTTGGGATCGCAGACTTCCATGTTTCTGAGCGATGCTGCTGCTGTTGGCTGGTGGATCACTGTTTGAATAGCCAAGTAGTTTGACTTGCTTGTGTTCTGTCCCTCTGTGTCTCTGTCTCAGTGCTCTCTCCATCCAAGCAGAGTTATGGCTTCGTTTCACCAGTATAACATACATTTCAACTCTACCAAAATTCCAGGCTAGGTGGAGCCTGGTTCAAAGTAAGCCCTTTATTCAGTTGGGGCCCTGAGCCCAGCTCTAGATGGGGTTTGAAAAGGAATTTAAGAGACTGAGTTTACTTCTGGGAGGACAAAGTTTTCTTGGGGTTGAGCGATGGCCAAATAGTATGCCTTTCCCTTTTGCTTTAAAAAATGTAGCGCAGTGTTGCCCCAGTTATATTTAGAGTGGGGCTCTCAGTTACCCCATATACTTTTGACCACATGATCACTACTTACTGATATCATCAACAGAAATTAAACCAACATTAATAGTACCTATTGATCATTTTAAATGAGTATTAGTTAATTAATATTTGTACATGTTTGTAGTACATAATGATTGCATACCTCATTGGAGTTTTGGTGCGCAGACATGACATGTCTCAATTCTTTTTTTATTCCTTTCCTCTTCTCTTCCTCCACTCTCTCTCTATGTCTCAGTCTCTTTCTATTTGTAAAATATCCATCTCCTTATTTCCTATTTTCTATATTTTATTTTACTCTTCATTTACATTTTGGATTTCTTGTATAAGAGAAACTTGCCATATGATATTTAAGTCTAGGTGCCTAATTTATTTTACTTAATATTATGATCTCAGGGTGCAGCCATTTTCCTGTGATTCAACTCTATCCTTTGTGGTAGAGGAATACACTGCTGTGTATAAATACCATGTTTTCTTTATCTATTCATCTGTGATGAATTATAGGTATTTTCCCAGATTTAGATATGATTTGTGCTACTATAAACATGGGCAACCATGTATCCTCATTCTATGAGGTCTTTAATATTTTCAGGAAGATATTTAGAAGAGAAATATCTAGATGGAATAGAATTTCAAGATCTAAAAGACTAGTCTTTGTGTGAAATATTAGGCACCACATGGCAATGCCCATCTATTTCTCACATCGCAATGGCAAACAGAAACACTGAAATGACACTTAGGATTTTCAGGAAGATGTATTTTATGTTTACGGGCACTGATTGAGATCATTCCCAAAATATCAGGCCCTGATCTCTGGTGGGGTAGTGCTTATGTGGGATAAGCAAGCAGGAAGTACAGAGGCAGAATGACTTGTCAACTGGGGACTGGTTCTTGCAATATGCATCATCGTGAGCAGCTCTGCATCACAGTGACGAGTGATTTCTAAGAAATGAAGTAACTGTAACTGTAACCGGAAGTATTATCTGAGCAACTAACAAACTGAAATATAGAGGACTGGGCGATGCATCTTCTGCTGCAATGCTACCATATTTTAGTTTTCCTAGCAAATCATTGCTGGGCATGTTACATTTTTTCTTCTGAGACAAGGCCCAACTAGGATCAATAACATCAGGACTGTCAATAGTTGTAAGATGAGCCTGCAGCCAAGGTCCCAGGACTGAAAATTCCCACCACGAGTTACAGTTTAGTTCCCTTATTATAGGAATTTTCAGGAGGCTGACTCTGACAAGGGAGTGAAGGAGTTCATCTAGCTAGGAGAGTGTCCAGTGTGCTTTGGATGCTTGTCAAATCTTTGTCATACTCAAGGGACTTACTGGTTATTTTCTGTTTTCTTGGGCAATCATCCATAGAGCTAAGGCAAAGCAAGGATGGGGGCCAGCAACCTGAAAAGGCACAGAAGTCAAGGGGAGTAATGCATTGTGGTACAGAGCAATCTTGTGAATGGTGTCCTCAGGCTTTAGCTGTGCATAGACTGATGAGCATCCCAGTGAGCACAGCAGGGCTTTGGGTGCACTGTCTCTTCAGAGTAGGCTTCCTTGTCCAGATAAATTCTCGAGTGGATCTCAGGATGGATTTCTGAAACTTGTAGAGGTAGTTAATATGCACCTGAGTTACAAGTATGCTGAGGAATGTCTACAGGTATAGCTGACCTTTTAACTGGTTACAAATTGTTTCTGTAAGGTTACATTTTATTTTCTCAACATTTTAGAGCTTGTGGCCTGTATGTTGCATGTAGTTTTTATTTAGTTCTCTTGGCTATAAATACAGGCCTGTTGTCACTGCCAGTGAGCAAGGGTAGGCCATGTCTAGGGATGATTTTTCATAACAGGATCCTAAAAACTTTTATTGCCCTCTCAGCTTGGGTAGGGAATGCCTGGGGTTTATTTCTGTGTAGAGTCCACAATATTTCATGAGGTCAGAGCCAGCGACATAGATTCTGAAGGAACTGTAACCGGAAAGTATACATAGGCATCTAACAAACAGAAGGCTGCATGGGGGAAGCATCTTGTGCAGCAGCATAGTCTGAAGTCCTTGGCATTCTAGAACTCTGACACTGAGTTCCATGACACTTGTTCAGGCTTCTCAAACATCTGTACTCCCCTACTCAGCAGTGACCTCTTGGGTTCGACCGACCTAAGCACTTCTGCACTCACCCAGAATTGCTCTGGTTAGTTCTTCCACAATTATAGTTACAGGTAAAAGCTTCTCTTCCTGTAACCCACTCCCTAATCTTTGCAAGCTTGTACTTTGGGATTTTAGGTTCATTCCCTTATGCAATGACAATGGTGGGCTTGAGGGTTCTTCAGTTCACCTGTGTAGACTAGGACCCTTTCAAAAGAATTAGAGAAGAAAGATAGGAGAAGAAAAAGAGAAGAAAGCATAGAAGTTATTAGCCTCCATAGACCATTAGCGTTTCTTAACTTTTTGGATTGTGATGTTTGAGCTTGCATAATTGTCTTCATAGGAGCTGTCTCTGCATGTATTTTGGCTAGCAGTATCTCTGTGCTGTATCTACTAGATGCCCATAGCATGCCCTGAGCCTTGACGGCCAAAAATATGCTTACATGCATCACCAAGTGGTGCCTGATTGAGAATCACTGTTTTAGAGCAGACTGTTCATAAAGAGACAACTTGCAATCCATTAAATGAGCCTGTTGGAAGAGTCATCCGCTCTGACTGACTTCAGGGAAACTTCATCTGTCCTCTATCAGCTTCAGCTTTAACCAATTAGGTCTGAGTTCTGGTGTCCTCAGGTTTCTGCCTCAGGTCTCTATGCATCCCTGATTGCTCCCTGAGTATCTCACCTAATTCAAAGTTTTCAGTGATGCTCAGTAGCCTGAAGAATCCGTGTTCTGCTTAACTCTGGGCCAACAAACTCAATTTCTCACAGACTCTGGACATTCTGTGAGTACCTTGAATGCAATTTTCTCCAGGCTGACTCATCACAGAAGCTAGGAGGACATTTTGATGAGACTGCTCTTCTGATTGAAACTTTCTGTTGACACCTTGTCACTTGCAGAAAACTATAATTTGCTTAACACAAAGAACAAGTCCTTCATAATCAGCCTGCTCCTCCCATCATATTTCTTATCAATCCCTCCCCTCCTTTCCCTGATGCCTAAGTTCCAGGAATACCATGTTCTTTCTAATTTATAGGTATTTGACCTTATTTTGTCCTCCTGTCTCAGGATTGCTATATCTTCAATTTCTAGCTTGGATGTCACTTTCTTCTGAAATACACCCAGAAGCCCCAGGATTGGGTCTTATGGCTGACTATGTGATCTTAAAATAGCTTAGATTTATTCCTTTATAGTAGTATAAAGTTTTCCACAGGAAACTTTATTAGAAAAGGCACACTTGCAAGGGCACCATGTACTTCTCCCCACAGAGAGCTGGGGAGAATTTGAACACAGAGAGAAAGTCTCTGTGACCACTCATTGTGAATATGCTGTAGGAATTGCTAATGCTATTGTGGTCTGCTTAAGAGTATTCAGTTTTGTTTTTATTAGGCAGTAAAATTGATGGCAAGTCAACCTGAGTTATTAAAGCATCAGTTGTGACTTTTTAAGGCAGGTTTATTGTCTTATCCTCAGACCTAGAGAGAATCCTTGGGACAGAAGTTTAAGTCATAGTACTTCTAGGGTTTCAGTGGAAAGCTAGAGGTATTTATCAAGTCCCTCTGCTGCACTAGGGCACAAACTTTAAACCCCACCTCTGTGTGAGTCAGCATTTTGTCACTGTGACAAAATATTTAAGACAACTTAAAAGAGTAAAGATTTATTTTGATTCACTGTTTAAGTCCATGGGTGCATAGTTTTGTTGTTCTCAGGTCTGTGATGAGGCAGAAATCAAGAGAAAGAGGTCAAGGAGCTGCTTGCCTCATGATAGGCAGGAAGGAGAGGAGGGGAAAAGGAGAAACAAGAGGAAGATGAAGAAGAGGTGGAGGAAGAGGAGGGAAAGAAGAGAATAGAGAAGACCACAATGCCATGGCCCATTCCCTTCAACCAGGTCCTACTTCCTAGTAGTTCATTCAACTGTGAGCTCTGCAATGAATCTATCCATTGATGAGATTGGCAGCTCCAGTATCCTATCACTTTTCTAGGCCCCACCTCTGAGCCCTGCTGCCTTGAGGTTAAGTCCTCTGTATGTCTGCCTTTGGGGGATGCTTCACATCTAAGCCATAAAAATCTGCTATGCACAGGACGGGTGCTGACAGACTTGGTCAGTCTTTTTGCCTTCTGGCTATTGTTTTCTTTCTGTGATTCTTGGAGCCTCCATCCCTTGTATATTGTTTAAGGATGATCCAAGATTTGGGGAGAAGATTATAGATAGATCTGTGATTCTACCCCTTCCTCTGTTGTTTTTTTTCCTTTAAAGGATTTTCATCTTCATTTTCCAGATACTCCAACAGTTTCTGACTCTTCTCTGTACATCTGAAGACAATATGAATACTAGCTTACCTTCTAGTGCAAAGTTGTATAAATATGAATTGCATTCTCACTGGAATATTTCTTCCAGATTTTGGTCGATTCACAGTTCCCTTAAGGGGCTGCATTTCATGTTTTATTACCTGCACCCTCTCCCTTGGTATGTGTAATTACTATCCATGAGGAGGTTCCAATATTCCCAGACTTGAAAACCTTATTATTGAAAAGAAAACAAAGCATAAATGTTTGTTTCTAATGTTACCAAGATGTCAGAGGGAGTTTATGATTTATTGAATATAGACACTTATTTGAGATTGGTTGGAATAATGTTGGTCTTAAATTATTTTAATTGTCATTCTGTGATTTTTTTCTCTTTTTAAATTTCTTTTTTATTGTTTTTTAAAATTTTATTTTAAAGAGACAAACAAAACCAAGAGCAAAAGCATAGTAGAAACAATGACAGAAACAGAGTAACAAATGACAATATATATGGTATAGAATTTTAAAGCAAGAATAAAATGTTGACAATGGTTGTTGCATTACACATTTCATCATCAAACCTGTTGTCCAGATTAATAGATGTGGGTATGCAGGATTGGTCAGATAATTAAACATTAATGCTTACTTTCAAGAAACCCTAATTTTTTTCTTGTCCTCTTTACTTTTTAAAAAAAAATTAAAGAGAGTACACTAATTAATAAGTACACTAATTTCTAAGACATTAGAAACGGTACTCATTTAGAACAAGGTGAGAGGTACTGAACCTCTTTTCTGAAAAACATTATGTAAAGAATGACTCAATACAAGTCTGGCTACTATTATAAATTAATAGTAGACAATGAGTTATAGAGTTTGGGGATACCAGTAAATAACTTCTCTAAGCATCTGACACAACTCCAAAAACCTACTAAACAATTGTTGATACTTTGAGTCTCTAAGTCTTCTCTGGCTCCCATAGCTACACTGAAACTGCTAATGATGTACACATTGACAGCGATATTGTTAACAATCACACTTGGTGTTATGGTTTGTATTTAGTCGTCCCCCCAAAGCCTCATGTAAATCATGGAATGGTCGCCACTTGAGGGGCAGAGCCTGCCTCCAGGGTGTGGCCAGAGGACGAGGGCAGGGCTTGAGGAGCGGCAGCCGCCAACCTTTAAAGGACAGCTTGCACTCTGCATACTCCCCGGGCTTGGTGGCCTCTCTTGGAGGAATGGAGCTGATCATCCTAGACACAGCTGCGCCCCAGCCTCTTCCAGACCCTGTAGCACGGGACAGCAGTGTCTCAAGGTCTTGCTATGTAATTCAGGCTGCTTTAAACTACAAAACCTCTAGTAACTGCGAGCTAAATAAACCTTTCCTTTGGGGCCCGGGAGATGGCTCAGTGGAATAAGTGCTTCCCTGGCAAGTGCTAGGGCCTGAGTTCAATCCCCAGTTCTGTCCCCCCCTCGCAAAAAAAATTAAAAAAAAATAAGTAAACCTTTCCTTCCCTAAATTTGAGTGTTGGGTATTTGTCTCAGCAATGAGAGAAGAGTAACTAAGACAGTTGGCTTATTTGTAGCACCAGACTGTTTTTAAAATATTTGCCATATTTGATGAATTTTTTCCTTCATAAATACTTTTTTTCACTTGGCTTCCAGGAATCTAGACTCTTTCAGTTTTTTTTTCCCCCCATAATTTTATCAATAAAAAAATAGCAATGAGACAGTTTCAAATCAAATTGGTAGGACAGTTTCAATAATTAACACATTGCATACATTCTTTCTAGTGGTTAATTGCTGTACAAGATGCGGACATGACATCCTATTTACAAACACCATTAGAACAAATCAATCTATTCATTAAGAGAATGTAACTATACATCTATCCTAACCACTTTGAATACACAGATATAAAATGGGCATTCATCTGTATACCATTTTTTTGTTAAGTTTCTTTCAGTTTTCTTGTATATTCCTGGTGTTTCCTTTTTGTTTCCCTTTGCTATTTTCTTCTGTTTGGTTGATTACTAAAATTCAAGCATTTTCAAGCTGAGATCTTATACACATTTATTCACGTATTGACATTGCCTCCATTTTTGATTGTACATAGTTTTATGGCTGTAAATGTAATTTACATAATGACATTTCCAAGTTATCATCTCCATTTCAGCCCTCTCCCCTAGAATTGTATACCAGGTACCTTCTCTCTCTAAGTGATCACTTAGATGTCTAACAGACATTTCAAATTTAACATAAACTTAGTTACTTTTCTCATTGCTGAGACAAAATAAAGACAAAGTTAATGGAAGAAAAATTTGTTTCAGCTCAAAATTTGTAGAGGTTTGAGTCCATAGCTAGTGGTAAAGGTGTGGAGGGGAAAGGGTCAAGCCAAGAAAGGTCTGTACATTCAGTGATGGTTGTTTATTGACTGTCATGAGAGCAGGCTGAGTTGGAAGAGTGGATTTAGCACGGTATGAGGGTAGAATTAAAGACTTCAAGGAAAAGAGTTTGCTGCTTTGAGGAATTTGAGGGCAGAGATAGTGTGGCTGTGCTTCTTTGAACAGGTATGATAGATGTGAGTATGGTCACCTTTCTTGGGATGGGTGGCCCAGATGGACATGGCTTTGTTCTTTTTCTGTGGTTTCCTTCCATGCCTGCCAGTCATGGCCTCACCCATTGGATGTGACAGTTGGCTGGCCCCAAGGCATTTGGGTAGCATAGTAGAGCGGCCTTGCAGAGGACAAATAGTACATTGCAAGCAGCTGCTGCAAGCATTCCTTTCCTCTCTTCCTTTATATTTCATTCAGGCTAGAATCCTATTGATGGGTGTCACCCGGGGTGGGGCTTCCATTATCCACACACAGAGCTATGGTAGTTCAAATCAGTAGATCAATTTAGTACAACACACACTTAGTCCTAGTATTACATACCCTAAGATTGAAACAGTCCTGAAAAGCCCTACTTACAAGCACATGAGGTTTTAGGGGGACATCTAGATACAAGCCAAAGCTACATCCAAAACAGAACCTTACTTACAATCTCCTTCTTCTGTAATTTTCCAGATCAGATGATGACAACTCCACCCTTCTGTTTTCCTATGGCAACCCCAAATTCACACTGTCAGCAAACCTTGTTAGCTTTACATTGAAAATGTAACCGGAACTTCCTAGCTACCGTATTATCTGTCATTTAGGGTTTGACATATGTCTCTTAGCTGTTTTCCTTGTTTCTACCCTTTCCTTTTCTAGTCTACATCAGAGTGACTATTTTTAAATAGTGGTCGTATTTTGACCTTTTATATAAACATATTTATTTCTTTCCCATTCATTCAGTGTAAAATCAAGAATTTTACAATATTTAAGGTCTTGCACATTCCGCCTCTTTATCATTGTGTCACCTGCTATCCATTCATCTCAAGGTATCCCGATCTTCCAAGAGTCTGTGCAGATTCCTACTGCCATGCACTTTCATTGTTTGCTCACCATGCCTGGCAGCTCTTCCTTTACTTATTTACCTCATGGACTGTACCATTTTTTTTTTAGGTCTTAATTCAAATTATTACTTTAAGACTGCTGTTTTATCTTAATCACATCTTTCCTACTTCCCTGCCTTGTTTAACCCCAAGCACTTATAATCTGGCATTTTCTATGTTTTTAAAAAAAATTTCTTAAGCATATTGGTGCATTTTGGATATACATGATGACCAAATCCATGATAAAAAATTTGCACCTTCTAATTGTACATAATATACATACATAAATATGTACCTATATATAATATGTACCTATACCTGTACATAATCTTTTTTTGTTAAGTCAAAACATTTATTTATTTATTTTTGTTTCATCTTTCTTATACTACAAGTAACTTTATTCTTTTTATTTTATAGAAAAAAAATACAGAATTTCAAACCAGATAATATATTACAATGGTTAATATGTTGCATATTGTATCTTCAAAGTATTTGTTTAGATTACAAGATACAGGCATGCAAAATTGATCAAACAATATAAGCACGAACCGTTTTTCAATGAACTAAAATAAGTCAGTATAA
>NW_004524659.1:2002397-2005406 GCF_000260255.1 Octodon degus | reverse complement strand
GTATAATGGTATTTAGATGTCTTGACTCCTAATTAATTATTTACTAAAAATAAGGTGATTTCTAGGGAAGTTTGCTATCATATATATATTCTTTTTTTCTTTACTCCTGTCACCCATCCTAGTGGTTCTTCCTTTATGAGCTGTATCACAGGGGACAGCCAAATAGCTCAGCAGATTAAAGCTCCTGCAAGCAAGCAGGGGCCGGGTGTTCAACCCCTGGGCCTGCCGTGCCAGTCTCGCCCCCTGGGGCATGCTGAGATGGCAATTGCGACTGGGCATGGTGGCAGGCAGTGCCTGTATTCCCAGCTCCTGGGAGGCTGTAAACAGGCAGATCACTATGAGTCTGATCTAGTAGTGAGACCCGGAATACCCTGTAGCTCCTTCCCTAAAATTTAAAAATAAAAATCTTGATTTTGTTCCCATTCTCCTACTATCCCTTCAAACTTTTTTGCTTTTCTTATTTACAAAATATTTATTTCCATTTTCCTTCTTTTCTCATTTTTTCTTTTCCCTTCCTTTTCTCCTTTCCTTCTCCCTACTTCTTCCCATGTGAATATTTTCTTTCTTTTTCATAATATCTGTTATAAATCTTGGTTCTTATTTGCAGTTTCTGTTTCTTGCACCAGAGAAACAATGCAATATTTATCCACATGTGTCTAATTTATTTCACTTAAGTGTATGGTATTAAGGTACATCTATTTACCTAGAAATCTCCCAAGTTTGTCTTTATTTAGGGCTGAGTTGTTTATATGACATCATCATATAAAAAATATATTCTTTGTCTATTCATTGTTTGATGAGCATTTGGGCTGTTCCAAAATTTTGTTATGAAATAGTGTGCTGCTGTAAATATGGGTCTATATACATCACTGTGATATAATGCTTTTGATTATTTTGAGAAGATATAAGGAAAAGGAATAGCCGGGTCAAATGGTAATTCTAGTCTTTGTATTTTGTGGAATCTCTGTACTCATTTCCATACTAGTTGCTCAGGTCTACACTCCCACAAACAGTAATAAAGGATCCCTTTTCCCTATGGCCCCACCAGCACTCATTATTGGTAGGTTTCTTTTATTTTCCCAGACAGTTGTATCTGTATTTCAGGCTTTTCAAAAGAAAGCCCTGGGGATCCAGACTCAAGTACGCCTCTGGGCTGAGTCCACTGCTCCAAGTCATAGGGATAGGGAACTTAAATACCCTCCTTAGGTTATTCATTCACCAACAGCGAGCCCCAGGACAGAAGATGCAATAAAAGAAGACCTCTTCCTCCACAGCAAGTGTTGATTTCAGCTGTGGCATGATGGGAAACAACGGAACCCTTCCTTGAAACTGGGCAGTGCTGAGAGGAGCCTGCCATGCTGATTTATATATTTCCTTCCAGTCTCTGAAAGCAGAAAAAATATCTTCTCTGAAGACACTTGGTAGGAGTTCCAAAAACAAAAACATGTTTTAAGGCACTGTTCTGTTATTCTGGAACTAGTCCAACTGGTGGATGAGCTGGTTGATGCATTCATCCTGATGGCCAGGTAAGACCATCTCCTTGAGGAAACTCATCCTGTTCTTGGTAGCATGCCAGGCCACAGACAGGTGGAAAGGGCATGAGAAGCAGGTGATCTGGAAATGTGCCCCTGGGAACGCGATTTTGTGAATGAGGTCTTCCAGGCAAATGACACCAAATTTGCCCAGGTGCGCCTCTATCACAGTGTTGTCCATCAGCAGGAAGGTCTTATTCTTGACCTTGTCCCATCCACATTTCAAAATGAGTTTCTGGACAGAATTTCAATTTGAAAATCCAGGGTCACATCAGTCTCTACTATCTGCAGCATTTTGAGAGTCTGGGGTGGGGGTGATTTTAACAAAGACACCACTGAACAACTTCTTCAGGTGAAGTTCTGCAATGTTTTTCTATACTAGTGAACTTACCCCATTAATACTTTGGAGGCTGACAACAAAGGTCAAGGAATATTCATCAGGTGCTTCCAAAGCATGAAGTTTTACTTCTAGTCATTTCATACACACCCTGTCATCAGGAATCATGAAGGAAAGATTCCAGTCATTTAAATGTGATCTCTTTTACCTTCTCTCTCTTTGCCAAAAGTGGCTGTTATGCCTGCATGGCTTTGAGGGCTTGATAAGCCTTCCTCTTTTTCAGGAGATTTTCTGGAAATAAGAGGATTTTTAAACATTCATTTAAATGCAAAAAAAAAAAAAGATAAAATAGTGATGAAACAGTTTCAAAACAGGTTAGTAGGACAGTTACAATAATTAATACATTGCATATTGTTCTCTTTGTAGTAGCTATTCAGAGGAAAAAGATGCAGGCATGATGTCTTGTCTAAACAATATTAGTACAAACTTTTATTCTCATTGAACTAAGAGAAAGTAGCTGTGTATCTATCCTGTATGTTTACAACAGCACAATTTGTGGTAGCCAAATCTGCCAACATCTTGCCCATCACTTGAGAAATGGATGAAAAAGATGTGTTTTTATACAATGGAGTATTACTCAGCTGTGAAGAAAAATAAACTCAAAGCCTACATATATAAATGGACGCAACTTTTTTCCCATAACATTATTGATAAACAAATAGCAATAAGACAGTTTCAAATCAAATTGGTAGGACAGTTTCAATAATTAACAAATTGCATACATTCCACCCAGTGGTTAATTGCTGTACAAGATGTGGACATGATATCCTATCTGCAAACACCATTAGGACAAATCAGTCTATTCATTAAGAGAATGTAACTATATATCTATCTTAACCAATTTGAATACACAGATAAAAAATGGACATTCATCTGTATACTCTTTTTTTGTTAAGTTCCGTTATTTGAATATTATAGGTGTGTTAACTCAGAAAAATAATCTAAAAGAGTTCAGTAGTGCATAATAGTATTGGGTCTTCCACTTGACTGGCAATGTCAGAAATTGTTGACCTGAGTCCCCCATAGCTCAACATAACAGCATGGCTTTACTTCTTATATTTCATTTTTATACTTTTCTGC
>NW_004524659.1:2000776-2001417 GCF_000260255.1 Octodon degus | reverse complement strand
ACAAATTACCATCTGCAGTGCAGTAGCTTAGTTCCCAGGTATCAGTATATATAGTTAGTCAGGGTGAGAATCTTTCCAATTAACTGCTAGATTTAGAAAATCATCTGGAGATTCTCAGGATCATTGCCTTGCCCATCTTCCACATATAACTGTATGTCTTGACATTGTCATGTTTCCTAACTCTTCTCCTTTCCCTCTCTTGATTAGTTAGTCCTCAAGATCCTGCTTCTTTTTTATCTGTATTATACATTTCTATTTGTATTTCTTCTTTTGAGTTCTTATTCTAGGGAAACTACATGATATTCACACATGTGTGTCTGGTTTACTTCACTTATGAGTATATGTTCAAGTGGCATCCACTTCAATATAAAGGCTTGAAGTTTATCATTCTTAATAGCTGAATAATACTCTATTGTTTAAAAATGCCACATCTTTTTCACCCATTTCTCAGGTGATGGGCATCTTGGTTGTTTCCAAGATTTGGATACCATACATTGTGCTGCTATAATCATAGGCACACATATATCATTATGATATGATGTTTGCAGATCCTCTGGGAAAATTCCCAGTAGAGGAATAGCAGTTTTAAATGAGATTTCCAGTCCAACTTTTCTAAGGAGTCTCCATACTGATTTCCATAA
>NW_004524659.1:1987502-1993990 GCF_000260255.1 Octodon degus | reverse complement strand
TCATCTCATTCATGGAGTTCTGATCATTTTGTTTCCTCTCTAGAACATCTTTCAGTAGCCTGTGTAAGGTTGGCTTTGTCATCACGAAATTCTTTAGCTGTTCTTTGTCATGAAAGTATTTCACTTCTCCATCCAACTTGAAAGAGAGTTTTTCAGGGTATAGTAGTCTGGGCTGGAATTTGTTTTCATAGAATACTTGAAGTACTCTGCTCCATGCTCTTCTTGCCTTCATGGTTTGTGAAGAGATGTCGACCGTAATTCTGATGGGTTTTCCTTTGAATATGATTTGCTTTTTTCTCTAGCAGCTTTCAGTATATTATTCTTGTGCTGAATTTCTGGGATCTTGACAACCCCTTGGTTGTTCATGGGGGTGTTATTTAATCTCTCTTGTTCATGTAATCTTTGTATTTTTTGCCTTTAATTTCAAATTTCATTGTAATATAGTCTGATATTATGCATAGGATAATTTCAATTCCTTTGCATTTATTTAAGCATGTTCTATGAGCTAGTATGTAGCCTATTTTGGAGTCCCGTGCAGTCTCAAAGAATGTGTATTCTGATGTTCTAGGGTAGAATCCTCCGTAGAAACTCACCTAGTCCATTTTTTTCACATATTCAATTGAGTTCTGATATATCTTTTTTAACTTTTTGTCTAGTCCATCTATTTGTGAAAGTGGGGTATAGATGTCCCCTATTACAATTTTTCATTTCTGTAGTCAGTTAATGTTTGTTTTATATAATGGTTTGCACTTGTATTTGGGACATGTATATTTATCATTATCTCTTTTTCTTAGCGTTTTCCCTTAGCAAGTATGTAATGACCTCTATCTCTTTTGATCAGTCTTGCAGTGAAGTTCACGTTGTCAGCAAATAGAATAGTTATCTCTGATTTTTTTTCTGTTACATGCAGTGTTGTTTTTCATCATTTGATTTTGCAGTCTGTACATTTCTTTTTGAGTTCAATGTGTTTCTTATATGAAAGCTAGTTTTGGATCTTTGCTTTTGACCCATTCTGGCAGTCTTTCTTTTGATTGATGAATTGAACCCAGTTGCATTAATAGTTATAACTGATTTGTATTGGATTATCCTTGTCATATTATTTTCCCATTGTTAGTTCCCTGTGTTTTTACCATTGTTAATTCACTTGCCGTGCCTGGTGGATTCTATTTGTGTTCTTACGCTTGTAGTCTTCAGTATCTCTTCATAAAATATTTTTCAGAATGTTGTCTAGAGCCAGTTTTGTGGTCATAAATTTCTTTACTTGTTCTTTGTCATGGAAGTATCTGTTTTGTCCACTGATTTTGAAGTAGAGTTTTGCAGGATACACCAATCTGGATTGGAGGTATTTTGCTTTCAAGGGCTGGAAATACTTCACTCTAAACTCTCCTTGACTTGTGTTAAAATTGCTGTGATTCTTCTTGGCTTTGTATTATAGGTGATTTGTTCCTTTTCTCTAACAACTCCTAAGAATCTGTTCTTGCGATGAATTTCTGGAATCTTGATTATTATATCCCTTGGCGTTGCTTTATTTTGGTCTCAGCTAATTGGAGTTGCAATGCTTCACTTATTTGTATGTCAAATTGTTTTTACATATTTGGGAAGTTTTCTTCCATTGCTTCTTTGAACAGGTCTGTTTTAAAATGTCATTTACACTGTCTCCTGCTCTCTGATTCCAATCAAGCTTATGCTGTGCTTATTTGCACCATCTGATTTTTTTTATAGTCCCTTGATTTTTTTAAGAACTAATTATTTTTATGATTGCTACTGCATTACTATCTTCTAGATATGATATTCTGTCTCCACCATAATTCCTTAAGCTGCATATACAAGTAATGGAATTTTTAATCTCTTAGATATCTGTTTAAATCTCATTCATGGATTCTAATTCTTTCCTATATTGGGCATTCATGATTTCCATCATTTTCCTAATCTCCCCCTTTATTTTAATCTATGTTTACTCTAGATCACTGAGCAAGTCCTTCATTTTGATATTATCTTTTTTACCTGATAGATTATTTCTGATCTTATTTTTCTCTATATACTCATTTATTTGTTTATTTCTTCTCCTATTGTTGTTTCAAAAAGTTCAGATGGGTGGCTTCTGATTTCCTCTGTCTTACTGTCTCCTGGACTTGTCCTGTGTGTGATGGAGTTCTGGTGTTACATTTTACTTCTGCATTTTGTTATTTTTGATTTTTCCAAATTTTGATTTGTTTTCTTTGTTTGTGCTTGTACATTGCTTGTGGTAGATAGTTTCATCACTAGTATCACGGGTTTCCTAGGAAATTTCTATTCCTCTGTAGCTGATTTGTAGCATTTTATCTGTACCAAGATCTTATCTTCCAAATTTATTAGGGATGAGAGATTTCTATCTATTTGTCTCAGCACTTCGGTACTGAACTATGATGATTATGACTTCAGATGATCGTAGTGTTATCACACAAGGGAGATCAACTGATTACAAATGATATGACACTTTGGTTAAAGTTGTACAATCAGGAACAACAATAGCATGTAGCATAACCTAAAAACTAACAAAGTATGATAACTATTAATATGATTTAACCACAGAAGCAAGAACTTCAGTTACATAATGAAATCCAATATAAAGTAGAATTTGTATGTTGTGAGTTTCCCATTAGTAGAAGGATTTCACTCCAGATTGGAAAGAAATTTAAGGGGGCTTGGGGAGACATAGAGATAACTGAAAAGATATACAGTAGAAGTAAGTCTAAAGATGATAGGATGATCACTTAACCTTTGGATAAGAGAAGAGGACAGGAGAGAAAGAATGAAAGAGAAAGCAAAAGAATATTAAAGCAAATGAGGACTAGTGAAAATGTTCACTCACATGAAAATATAAAAAATCTAAGATAGTTGAAGATAGGAAAAAGGGGACAAAATTGAAAAACCGATAAAAGTAAAAACCTAAACAACCAAAACAACAACAACAACAACAACCAAACAACCAAACAAACAAACAAACAAAACAAGGCTGGTGAGATAACTCAGTGAACTAAGCACCTGCTTTGGCAAGCCAGAGTTTGATCCCTGGTCTCTCGTGCTGCAAGAGCTCTGCCCCCCATCACGCTGAGCTAGAGACCAAGTCTGGCATGGTGGCACACACCTGTAATCCCAGCACAGCGGAGGCTGAAAACAGAAGGATCAGTGAGTCCAAGCTGCATAGTGAGACCCTTTACCAAGTACATAACAAAAAAAAGTTAAAATTCAGAAAAAAGCCAGGCAAATAAACAAGTAAACAAGTAAGCAAGAAAACAACAAACAAACAAAGAAGCCAATAAAACTCTGGTGCCCTCCATTCTGTTTTGGTTTCCAAATCAGAACTCAGATCTGTTCTGGGTAACTCTGCCAAGCTTGCAGTAAGATTGATGCTGGGTATGGGGCTGATCTTGGCCTCCGGATGTGGGGGCTGGGGCCAGAGTTTTTAGCTGGCAACTTTCTGTACCTCTTTCAGTGGCTTGCTCATGTCTCCTCAACCCGTGTGCCATCTCTGAGTTGCTCTCCCCGTTGCTGTGGTGCTTTCAGATGGACACAGCCCAAGGCTTCTCCCAATCCTGTGTACAGCTGGCCCCTCCAGGCTCTTGTAAGCCTCCTCTATGTCTCTCTCCTCTCATGCTGTGCTTTTCTGTGCTTTGAGTAGGGTGAGGGAGGTGATACTGACTTCCCACTTGTTGTCACACTATGATCTGAGGCTGTTTAAATCCTGTGTCCTTCTCTCATGCTGCTGGGAACAGGGCAGGATGGGTGGTGCTCTTACACTCACTATCTTCACCATCCATGTTGCATGGGCTGGTGAAATAAATTTCTATTTCAGATTGATTTTGGAATCTGGATGTAAAGCTCTCCTTCTTCCAATCACCTATTTCTTTAGATGATTTTCTGTGAGTAACTCCAGCATGGCTCCTCCTCTATTTTACCATGTTAAATGTCCTGAGATCCTGTATATTTTACTTTTCTATTTATTTTCTGTATATACTGACTGGACTATACTCCCCATTGTGTGTGGCTGTTTTCATTACTCTATCTCTAGAATATAGGTGAAGGCTCAGTGCAGGATGATTACTCAGTAAATATTCAATTAGTTAAGAGTGTGTGTTTAGACTGGAGTAAAGAAGCATTATATCCTTAGGTGCATAGTGGTAAGCACTTAAAGAGGTGATTCTTGTTGGCAAGCCTGCTTTCACTTTTACAAAATAGAGGAGCCAAAGATGCTGAACTCTAGCCAAGTGGGCAGGCTGCTTCCTCTTTATGTTCTCCTCCTCTTTGTACTTTTTACCTCATGAACAAGGCAGTTACCCTTATTATTTCACTTGACTTCTCCCTCTTTTGTGATGCCTACTGCACATGAATTGCTTTTCTTCTAGGATATTTGTAGGAAGCAGTGGTTGTGATTATTTTTTAACCTCTCACTACATCTTTATTGTGATAACACTACTTTGATTTTCCTATGGTGATTTACATTCCTCCAGGTTCAAGCCTCAGCATTTGGAACTGAACTCTTTCCTCTGGTTTCCTCAAAGGAGTCCACGGACCAGTTCTAGCCAATGAGAATATTCTATTCCTCTGTATAGCAATTTAGTATAAGAATGGCTCCATAATTCAAGATGAACCCATAGCAGCAAGCACATTCTGGAATATTTGCTAAAAGAGCAAGAGAAACTTTTCCTTCTGAAAGTGTAGTAAGACCAATGCAAACTTGAGTGATTGGAAGTTTTCATGTAGAAAATGAGATTGAAGTCAGCATTGACTAACACAGATTGACTGCTGATGACAATATTGAATCTTTTGGATCCGGCTGCACCTGAAACTATTCCCCAGCTATTCAGCTGCAACAGCCAGTTGTACATGTTTTTCAATCTGAGTTGAGTAGGGTTGTATGACTTATTACTAAAAGAGTTACAAACCAGCATTGAAAAATTTTGCTATATATATATACAAGTCTCCTATGCCCATGTTTACCCCAGGTCCCAAAGAAGCCTTGTAGGATTCATGTTTGCATCTGCACTATGACTTAGTGTTCCAGAATATGTCTTTAATGAATGCAAATGAATGGCTTGGTAAGAAGAAATTTCCCGGGGCCAGGGAGATGGCTCAGTAGAATAAGCGCTTCCCTGGCAAGTGCAAGGGCCTGAGTTCAATCCCCAGTTCTGCAGAAAAAAGAAAAAAGAAGAAGAAGAAGAAGAAGAAGAAGAAGAAGAAGAAGAAGAAGAAGAAGAAGAAGAAGAAGAAGAAGAAGAAGAAGAAGAAATTTCCTAGTATGAACTATTTAAGTTCTAGTTCCACTTATAAATACAGGGTTCTATTTGGTCATAGGAAACACAACTGTCTTTGCTCTGCAACTGTAGATACTTGCTGAAAACTACTCACTTAGTCCAACTTGGAAATGTCACAGTTGAAAAATGAGTTTCTGAATATCTTCTGGAGTTAGTACACTCAACAACAAGATCCTTATATGAATAAGGCACCTGGGAACAAGCTTGCAGAAATTCTGTAATTATGCTTGCATTCTCAAGGGAAAGATAGGACTGTTCTAGGGTCTCCTAGTTCCTTCCACTTTCTGCATCCTGACCAAAACTCTCAGAGGTCTTTCAGTGACCAGGCAAGCTGTAGGTGTTTCCCAGTAGGTTCCAGCATTGAACCAATATTCATACAGACTCCACCCACACCCCTTCCCACAGACATCCCTACTCTCCTAAGTCATAAGCTGCAGCTCTCTGCAAGATTCCCTACTAAATACCTTAAACATACCACCATGGATCTTGGGGTTTCTTCCTTTAGAATCCAAATGAGGGATCACATCTCAGGACTGTCTAGGGCACTCCCTTGTGGAAATTCCTCTGCTGCAGCTTTTGGGGTGATCCAATCTCTAGAGTTCTCTGGAAATAAACAACTGTTGTAGCCAGTAGATTTCAAAGAGATTGGCTAAGGAAAGAGCCAGGCTAGGAGATCCCTGGATGGTTGGTGGTACCAGGTTGGACTCTGAATGCTCGCTTGGTGTTTGAGTGTCACCTGGAAGTACAGAGATATCCTGAATAGTTTAGCTTGTCAGGTTAGCTTATAGAGGCTAAGAAATTACAAATGGGCAGTAAGGAAGCCTGACAGTCATGGATGGGGATCAGGACTGGCCTCTGTGGTGATGAATTGACTGGCTGCAGCACCAAGATATGAAAGGTCACACGTGGAAAGTATGCACTGAGCTGCCACTGATAGTTATGCATACAGGGGGTGAAATAGAAGAAGGAAACTTACAGTTCATGTCATACCTACCAGCTGGGAAGCCTTGGGCAACAGCTGCACTTTTTTTTTTTTTTTAACATTTCATATTGTTATCTTTAAGTTAGCTATTCAGAGTACAAGATATCAGCATTTAATTATCCAAACACTTTTAGCACAAATCTTTCTTTTCAGTGAACTAAGAAGCTGGTAGTATAACTATCTTAACATATGAATATATTTTTCTTTTCTCT
>NW_004524659.1:1973899-1985473 GCF_000260255.1 Octodon degus | reverse complement strand
TGCTGGGCCTGCAGCCTGGGTCAAATGAGGATCCCTGGGCCCAGGTCGTCTCACTCACTCCCCGGGCCTGCGCTCTGGGTCTCTTCAGGATCCCGCGGCCTCGGTCTCACTCACTGGCCGGGCCTGCGCTCTGGGTCTGTGCAGGATCCTGCCACGTGGGTCGTCTCACACAGTTGCTGGGCCTGCGCTCTGGGTCTATTCAGGATCCCGCGGCCTGGGTCGTCTCAACAGCTGCACTTCTGAGCCCCATCTGATGACAGTGAAGAGACAGAAGAAAACATTAAAAAGGAGAAAAAGGTAGTATCAAATACATTGCAGTTCACCTTACTTGTATCTTTGAGTGGTGGGCAGAGTCCTTGTGGGGAGGATTTGCAGGGTATAGCTGTTTACATTCCATGGGGGACCTGGGTTCTCCTGATCCCTGGAATGGGAGCTGTTTTCTTCTTCCAGAAAAAGCAAGCAAGCCCCTGCTACCATAGCCCATACTGTGATGGGACTGTGGCAGGACAATAAGGTTCCCTAAATGTAGGGCCATTTGGAGAAATGGAGGACCCCTCTCAGAATAAATCTTCACTGGTTTCCTGAAAGCAAAGTCTGGCTTTGGTGGTTGATAAGGCTGAATATACTTTAATATGTGGGGATCCTTACACACTTTCTGGGTCTCTAATTTACATACACACATTGAGGGTTTCCATCCTTGTGAGAAGAGCTCTACTGGGTCTATAACTACATGGTCTACAGTAGGTCTACATATCCCCAATCCCAGAGATGATTTGGGGAATAGATAAGTTCATGGTAACTATCCTTGAAACAACCACAGATAAACTATGGCTTGGAGAGACAGTGAGAAAAGATGATAAAAGGGAAATTGAATAGTAAAAAATGGTGTTATGCCATCCAAGACAATGTCACATGTCAAACTATCATTTTTGGGAGAGCAGAAATAATAGCTTCTATTCTACCTTTGGAGAGGGTAGGGATTGTATACTGTGCACAGAGCCCATACCATACCTTAAAAAGGACGTACCTGAGAATTCTTGGGAAGCTCCTAGCTGGCAGAAGACTGATGGCACCTGGAGGGTATCAGTGATTATTGGGGACTAAATAAGGTAGCTCTGATCATAAATGTTGCGAGAGGCTCATATCCTGGAAAGACTACTTGTTTGGATTCATGGCACTCTTCCCCAAATTATCAAATGCGTCTTTAGTCTACCTTTTGGCCCAAAGTCCTGAGACTTGTGTGGCTTCATCTGAAGGGCCAACCTGGACTTCTACGCTGCTTCCATGATTACACAGCTCCACTACTTGCTATGGCTTGGTGGCCAGAGACCAGGCCATCTTGGGTGTCATACACATTAGGTGGGCCATAGGTTGATAACTTGAGTCTTTTACAGAAGCTAAACAATTCTACAGTACTCAAAGACCAGAGGATTGGCCACCAGCCTGCAGAGAGTCCAGGGAATATCAGGCACTATAAAATTACAAGATGCAGTTTGGTCAGGAAAAACTCGGGCTTTGCTGATAGGCATGATTGACAAGATACAAGTATACCAAAGCCTCAGATAATTAAAGAATTACAAACTTCATAGGTCTGCTAAGACATTGGTAGATTTCCATTCCTTGTTTGGCCCAGTGTCTCAAACCATTATGACATACTGTACTTGGTTTGGAAGACAGTATTTTGCAGTTTATCTAGCCTTCTTGTAAACAGAGACTGTAAGTGCAGTACGCCAGCATAAATTAAATCAGATAACCTTAGTAAATGGCCTGTATGCTAATTTCATATCAGTTATAGTACAAAGTATTACTCTGGGTAAATGGCATGCACACCAGCAAGAAAAGGCACTTTTCATCTATCCCTTTTTCTATAAAATTTCAGGCCCTGTTAGTGTGTATACTATAACTGTAGTTTTAAAGTTAGCTCCAATTCTAATCCTAAAGAAACCCTATCAAATAAAAGAAGATTATGGCTCGACTATGATTCAGCTACCCAGATGGACTGCTGTAACTGTTCAGTCAGCCACCCAAATCATACAGGTGGATTGGGCATAACAGCTAATGAGCAACCTGGTTAGTAATTAGAAAGTTACACCCAGTAACTCTGTACTGATTCTTAGAAAATTATGTGAGGGTTGACCCTGGATAACTTAATGGGAACAGGATCAATGGAACATAAATGGAAAGTCATTGTAGGGGCTGAACAAACCTATCTATGGGTAGATTTGACACCAGTTACAACAATCAGGGCTAAAGGTCACAAGTGTTCTACAAAGAAGCTTGCCACTAATTACCCCCATACTGGCAATATAGAAGCAGATATAATGGCCTGAGCCCAGTCTGGGATCTCAGGAGAAGTAGCTACAGTGTGTTACATACATTAGAAATGAGGTCACAGGGAGCTGGCTGAGCAGTGTCCCAACAAGAAATAGAGAAGGTGACATAGAACTTTCCTGTGTATTTCTAGGCTCATCCTGAATAAGAGTTACAGAATCATAAAAAAAGAAAAGATCCATTAATCCATTGAAATATATTATATTGTCCTATTCCCTAAGGGTGACTGGTAGGCATCCACTTGTAGACACTCTGAGTGGCTTTTGCAAGCCTTTCCCTGGTGAAAAACAAAACCAAAAAGCTCTTTATTTATTTTTTTTTAATTTTATTTATTTATTTATGTGTGTGTGTGTGTGTGTGTGTGTGTGGCCAGCTCAGCCCACCAGGGGGTGGGCTGGCTGGCATGTGGTGCTGGGGATTGAACCGCGGTCCCTGTGCTTTGCTAAGCTTGTTCTAAGTAGGTGCTTTAGACCACTGAGCCATCTCACCAGCCCATATGACGTATAACCTCAAGCATTGAGCTAGGGGTGGTTTAGACTTTTTTTTTTTTTTCTTTCTTTCTTTTTTTTTTTTCTTTTTTTGGCAGAACCGGGGATTGAACTCAGGCCCTTGCACTTGCCAGGGAAGCACTTATTCCACTGAGCCATCTCCCCAGCCCCCCGAAAAAAGCTCTTTAAAGGTTGCAACTAATGTATGATTCTCTGAGGACTGTTACCAATGATCAAGCAAGACATTTTCTAAGCTCCCAAATATAGGATTGGACAAAAAGTGAGGGCATGCACACTATTCCATCTCTTCAACTCATGGGGAATGTAACTTAAAGAGAATGAAAATGGCCTCTGAAGGAAAAAAAAATAAAGTTCTTCATGCGACTTCCTTATCAAGAAAAGAGGCTACGATTTTAATAGAAGCTGTATGTTATTCTCTAGGGGAAGGAAGTTGATTGCCTAGTGCAGGCCAAGAAGATATAAAGAAGTCAGATGTTGCTTTAATTACAAACTCATTTCTACACAGAGCACCACACAAGATCATCCTACACTTGCACTTGCACTTTCCTTACCCCATAATGCTTGGGCAAGGGAATCTGACATAGTATCTGGTGGTTGAAGATGTTACTACTTTAACTGGTATCCTTCTCCTGAGGCAAGAGGCCACCATCTCTTTGGAAACTACCACTTTCCTTTCTGATAGAGGGCTCAGGGAGATGCATTGGCAATAGCAGGCAGTGCCCTCCTACTCAGGGGAATTGCCACGGGACTAGTACAATAGATTTTACCAAAACATATTACTCTGGAGTCTGCAACTCCTCTTTCACCGAGATAGGAAGTCTAGCCCTCTTAGGAGGATTCCTAAGGTCCCCATGATTACTGCAAAAAAGAAAAGTCTAGTACCAGTTTTATAAACAGACAGTGCAGGTAGCTCCTAGATGTTCCTAATATATTTTTATGTTTCCACTGTTAGCTTGAGCTGTTGCTTCTTTACTCTTATATCATCCTTCCTACTGCTTGTACATCCTTGATGAATGTTTTCCTGGCCAAGAACCATCATACAGCCTATCTGCAGAGCTGGTCTAATGCTAGGTACATGGTTTAATGCCTTTGAGTAGCTGTGCAGGAACTCCATTTGGACTGAAGCTCTACTGAGTGACAGCTGGATCTCCAGGCAAAAATGGTAACTGAAAAATGCATGGAAATCATTACCTTAAATGCCTTCAACATCATACATGCAAATGTGAGTGACACACATGTGATATTGAGCAACTATTGAAACACATAGAACTTTCTGAGATCATGTCCTTCAGGCAGACAGTCACCACATCCTGGTAATAAGAGTTATGCTGATGGGATGATCTTGAGTGGCCACATGTATAGCAGGGATGCCATTCTACATGGCAGAGATTGCTCTAGAACAACATAATCAGTGTAAAGACACACAGGTGTGCAACATTAGGTAATTTTTTCTTACTTCCAATTCTTAATTAAAACAAAATTTAAAGACAGACTGGTTTGTCACAGGCTGGCTTTATAGGATGAGAATATTAATTTGTTTCAAATTATACCCACTGCTGATACTAAGTTCTGACTTTGCTTCATCGAGGATGGCACACCTTTGGATACTTGTGAGTGTACTGTGCAGCGTCCGCAACTATCCTTGTGACTTTACATAAGACCAGCTGAAGGAGTTCTTGGAGTAGGTCTGACTTTTCTGGGTGGGATTGCTTATTGAATAAACTTTGGCTTCCAGAAGTCTTTTAATATTATGTAGTGGGTGGAAGTGTTTCAAAGACTTGTCTCCACAGTTTGGGACAATGTGGAGATGGCTTGGATGGCTTGAACACTGAAATAGCCATATCAAGGGAGATGATCCTTTCTACTAGGAATTCTGGACATGCTGCCAGTTGTTCAAGGAGGCACCTGGGTCTTTTTATAAACTGAATATTAAGTATCTATCCCAGACCTCCTCTTCAAAAGAAGCTGAAGTTAGTCAGTGCTTCTTTCATTTACAGAAGCAATTATAGCTAATTGACCATATGGGAAATTAGTCCTGCTTGTCTACAATAAAACCATGGTTTTCAAGATGGGGATATTTATGAAAAGCTCAGATGGTAAACCTTTTAAGAAGCCTTATTTCAAGCCTTGTGAATTGCACTTGGATTTACTATTGGCATAGATTTAATTTTCAATGTTTCATAAAGTTAGTAAGAAGGTATTTTTTTTTCCTGGGGAATCCCAGGAATCATCATAGAAGAGTTAAACATAGGAGGTAATAAAAGCCAGTTGGGGTTATATTTAGGGTCCCTCAGCTTCCTCTACTTTCTTCTTGTGTTTAACTGAAAAGTACAGAGCATTTTCCTGCCCTGGAACTGAAGTCATTTCTGGTTTTCCCCAGAAGACAGTCTTGGAGGGACCTTAAAGGCTTGGACAGGGCCAGAGAGATAGCTCAGTACAATAAGTGCTTGTCTAGCAAACGCAAGGGCCTGAGTTCAATCCCTGTTTTGAAAAAAAAAAAAAGCTTGAACCTTAAACATTTCCAGATGCTGATAAAGGTATTTAAATTGTTGCTTAAAATATAGAAAGAAATAGGCCCTTTTTCTGAACGTTTTTATTATTTTTTTAAAGAGAGTACACTTTTCTGCTGGATGGTTAAGACCAAGTTAAAGCAAGGCCTATATAACTAAAAATGTAACTTTTTCCATCTGATAAGGTCAATCAAATCCCCTCAGGATTTACCCTGAAACCATGTATAGGACCTTGTGGATCTTTTTTCAGTGTTAGCCATCTGGATGAATCTCGGCCATTGCTTGACCAATTTGCTCTCTGTGAAAACCTGAGAGAATTTTTTTCTCTAGGTGACTGTCTTAGGCACACTATGCATTGTTGATCCCTTTCTTCTGTGGCCCCATAAACTCCTTGATCAGAAAATTTGGGTCACCACTTAGTTACAGCAGATGTCACAGCAGAGGTTCTCTTATGTCCTGAGTCCTCACTGACCTTGAAGGGCTAGGGTCAAAGTATTGGCTATCTTTTTAGCACATACGTCTAATTTTTGGTCTGCAAATTTTAGTTGTTAAACATCCAGAAGAGAATATTTATGATATTATTATCCTATAACAGAGGCAGTTAAGGTTAACATCACTATCTGTCTGAATATCACATACCTTAGTCTTAACCATCCAGCAGAAAAGTTTAACCACGAGATATAAAAATAAAGTTATATTAATATTCTGAGCTGTAAAAGGCTAAACTCAACAATTTCGAAACAATTTTCAGCTGTGCTGGTAATTCACTGCTATTATGGACTGTTGGTCTATAATGGGTTATTTTGCTGAATTCAAGTACCTACAATATTTGGACTGGCATCAAGTATGAAAATGTCCTTTAAAGACTTTTCCAAACACAGCTTCTCTGACAGCAATGGAACACCCATCTCTAACAAAACACAACAAAAAAAGGGATATAAATAAAGGACCATTTTGTAGTGAAAAAAAAATATATGCATATACAAAATAGATAGGATAGATACAGAGCTACTTTCCCTTAATTCAATGAGAAGAAACGTTTGTAGTAATATTGTTTAGACAAGATATTATGTCTACACCTTGTCCTCTGAATAACTACTCCAAGTAACTAATACACACTACATTAATTATTGTAACTGTCCTACTAACCTGTTTTGAAACTCTTTCATTGCTAGTTTATCTTTTTTCTCATTAAAATGAATAAAAATTTTAAAAAACTAGGTACTTAAAGAAATAAAGAGAGAACAAATTTGAATTAAAACAAAAAATTACAAGTGATGCAGAATTTCACTTAACAAAGTAATAAGAATTTCATAGTATTTGTTGTAATAAATAGTATTGTCTTCCAACCAGTTATTCATATTACAAGATATATGCATGTAAAATTGGAAGAAGAAAGAAAAAAGAAATGTACAAGAAATTGAGATAAGAAAAAGTATAAACAATTGCAAAAAGGAGACAAAGCAAATTAATTATTATCTTCTCCTTTCTATAGACCAACAGAAATGCACTGTACAGTTGTTCAAACCATCCTGCTTACAGACATAGATAAATCTCTTTTCCCCAATCTGTCTCCTGTCCTTCTCAACTCAGTAACTATTTGCTTTTGAATAAGTTTATTCCCTTTGCTCAGTATCTATTGTACACTTCAGATTCTATATTTCTCTTTCAGATTCTCTCACTAATGAGACAATACAATGTTTGCACATGTGGGTCTTATTTATTTCACTTGTGAGTATGGTTCCTTGTATCCATTTGCGAACAAAAGACTCAAACTTATTCTGCTTGATAGTTGATTGATACTCTCTTGTGTAAAAATACCTCATTTTCTTTACCCAATCTTCAGTTGATGGGCATCTGGGCTGTTTCCAGAATTTAGCTATGACAAGTTGTGGTGTTATAAACATGAGTGCAAGTATATCAATGTGGTATGAGGTTTTCATTTCTTCTGGAAAAATACCCAGGAGGGGAATAGGTGACTTAAATGGGATCTCCAGTGCAAGTTTTTTAAGGAATCTCCACACTGATTTCCATAGTGGTTGTACCAGTCTGTACTCCCATCAACTGTGCAGAAGGGTTCTTTTTTCTCAATAGCCCTTCCAGCATTTGTTATTGGTTGATTTCTTGATATTAGCCATTCTTTCTGGGGTGAGATAGAATCTCAGTGTTGTTTTAATTTATGCTTCTCAAATAACCAATGATGAACATTTTTTTCATATATTTATTTCACATTTGTATTTTTTTCCTCTGAGAAGTGTATATTCATCACATATGCCCATTTTTGGATTTGGTCTTTGAATTTGGGGGACTTTATTTTTTTAATTCTTTGTATATTCTAGATAGAAGGCCTTTGTCAGAGGGACTGAAGGCTATAATTTTTTTCCCAGTTTGTGAGATTAGTTTTTATTCTGTTGGAGATTTGCTTTGAAACACAGAAACTGTTAAAAAAAATTAGATCCCAGTTGTTGATTCTTTGAAGTATTTCACATGCAGTTTTTTTCTTTGTTCATGAACTCTCTACCTACCCCTCCCTATGTCTTTAAAATTTCTACTTACATTTTCCTCCAGAAGATTTAGTGTTTCTATTTTAATATTTAAATGTTTGGTCCATTTTGACTGTAGCTTTGTGCTTGATGATATGCATTCATCTAGTTTTAGCCTTTGGCATGTGGGAAACCAGTTTTTCCAGCACCATTTATTAAAGAGTATATCTTTCTTCCAATTAGTATGTTTGGTCTTTTTATCAAAAGTAATGTGGCTGAGTATGTTTGAAGTTGTGTCTGCATCTTCTAATCTGTTCCATTGATCCTCAGGTCTGTCTCTATTCCAATATCATACTGATTTTATCACAGCAGCTTTATAGTATAATTTCAGGTCAGGGATTGTGATACTTCCTGTGTTTCCTTTGTTCCGAGGATTGATATTGATATTATTGGTCTCTTCTGGTTCCAGATGAATTTGGAGAAAGTTTCCTCTAGCTCTGTGAGGCATACTGATGGTATTTTAATGAGGATTGCATTGAATCTGTATAATAATTTTGGTAATATGGCATTTTCACAATGTTGGTTCTTCCTATCCAGGACAATGAAGGTTTTTTTTTTTTTTTGAATTTTCTCAAATTCACTTCAATCTCTTATCTTAGAGTACTGTAATTTTCACTGTATGAATGTTTTACACACTTGTGAAATCGATTTTTTAAGTTTTTCATTTTTGAAGGATGTTATTGTGAAAGGCATAGTTTCCTAAATTCTCTCTCAGTGCATTCATTGTGTACAAACATGCTACTGGTGTTTGGATGTTGATTTTGTATCCTGCTACATTCCTAAATTTGGTGATTAAATCTACAAGACTCTTGGTAGAGTTTTTGGGATCCTTTATGTAGAGTATCATGTCATCTGCAAATAATGATAATTTCACTTCTTTTCAATCCTGATTCCTTTTATTTCTCTCTCTTGCTTAATTTCTCTGGCTAATATTTCCAGAACTATATTGAATAGGAGTGGAGACAGTGGACATCCTTGTCTTGTTCCTGATTTTAAAGTGAAGGCCTTCAGCTTTTGCCTGTGGTTTGCCAGTTTTTCTGTTGGTTTCTCACAGATTGCTTTTCACAGGTTGAGATATAGACCATCTGTTCCCATTCTTTCTAGGATATTTATCATGAATCAATGTTGGACTTTATCAAAAGCCTTCTCTGCATCTGTTAAGATGATCATGTGGTTTTTATTCTTAGGTCTAGATGTGGTGTATTACATTTATGGATTTGCATATATTGAACCATCCTTGAATTCCTGGAATGAATCGCACTTTGTCATGACATATAATCTTGATGATTTGCTGCATTCTATTTGCTAACATTTTATTGAGGGCTTTTCCATGTATATTAATTAATGTGATTGGCCTTTGGAATCAGAGTAATACTTGCCTCCAGGAATGCATTTGGGAGAATTGCTTCCCTTTCAATTTCATTGAAGAGTTTGAGAAAAGTGGGCCTTAAAGCTACTCTAAATTTCTTGTAGAATTCTGCTGTGAATCCATTGGGACCTGGACGTTTCTTTTTTGGTAGTTTTTTTTTTTAATTACATTTTCAATTTTGTTTCTCATTATTGGGTTATTCAGAGTTTGTACACATTCTTGAATCAGTTTTGGCATCTCATATATATCTAGTAAACTGTCCATTTCCTTTGTGTTTTCCATCCTGTGAGAGTAAAGATTTTTGAACTAGGTATTGATGATATTCTGAATTTCTCTAGAGTCTGTATTGATTTTACCCTTTTTATTCTTCATTGCCTAAATTTGGTTTTTTTCTTTTCTTTTTTTGATTATGTTGCCTACGAACTTATCAATTTTATTTATTCTTTTTTTCTTGACTCTTGTTTTCTTTTATTACTTTTTTAAAATAAACATTTACTTTAAAGAGAGTATAGCAATAATTGTTATGACATTAGAAGCAATATGCATTTAAAAGACAAAAATGACAGGTATTCCAAACATGGTTGCAGTATTACATATTGCTGTCCTCAATGTAGTTGCTTAGTTCACAGATAGCAGCATATAGAATTAGTCAGAGTGAGAATTATACTCATTCATTAACTGATATTTTCAAAAACTTGATTGAAATTCTTGGGACCATTGCTTTAATTGTTTTATTTATATATTTTTTCCATAATTTTATTGAGAAAGAAACAGCAATGAGATAGTTTCAAACCAAATTGATAGGACAATTTCAATAATTAAAACATTGCATAATTCTTTCTAGTGGTTAATTGCTGTACTAGATGTGGACATGATATCCTATTTACAAACACTATTAGAACAAATCCCTCTATTCGTTAAAAGAATGCAACTATATATCTATCCTAACCATTTTGAATACACAGATACAAAATGGACATACATCTGTATCTACATTTTTTTTGTTGTTAATTTCTGTTATTTGAATATTATAGGTGTGTTAACTCAGCAAAATATTCTAAAAGAGTCCAGTAGTCCATAATAGTATTGAGTCTTCCACTTGACTGGCAATGTCAGAAATTGTTGACCCGAGTCCCCTACAGCTCAACATAACAACATGGCTTTACTTCTTATACTTCGTTTTTATACTTTTCTCCTGGATGGTTAAGAACAAGGTAAAGCAGGACCTCTGCAACAAGAGTTGTAGCTTTTGGATCTGATAAGGTCAGTGAAATCCCCTCAGGATTTATGCTGAGATCCTGTACCTCAGATTGTAGAACCTTTGTCAGTGTCAGCCAGGTGGATGAGTCATGGCCATTGCTTGGCCAATGTGCTCTCTGTGAAAATATTTATTCTTTTAAAGAACCAACATTTTTATTCTTTTAGTCTTTGGTTGTTTTCTTTGTTTCCAATGCATTAATTTCTGCTCTGATCTTTATAATGTCCTGGCTTCTTGGGGCTTTGTGCTTGACTTGCTCTTTATTTTCTAAGAGGCTGAGATGCAGCATAAGATAATTTTTTTGGGTTTGTCTGTTTTCCTAATGTGCGAATTTACCACTATAATTTTTTTCTGTTAAGATAGCTTTCATTGCATCCCAGAAAAAGGTTTCAGTAGGTTGTATCTACATGTTCATTTGATTTTAAAGATTTTTCATTCCTTCCTTAATTTCATCTGTGTTCCACTGATTGTTTTGGAGGTTGTTTTTAATTTACATGCATTTATGGTGATTTTTTTTTTTTTTTTTTTTTTTTGTTTCTTATGTCAACAATTTCCAGTTTGTAGCACTGTGGTCAGATAGTATGCATGATATAATTTCAATTGCTTTGCATTTACTTAAGAGTGCTCTGTGTAGTGGTTTATGGTCTATCTTGGAGAATGTCCCATGTGCAGCTGAGAATAATGTTTATTCTCCGTTCATTAGGTGAAACACTCTGTAAAGGTCTATCAAGGCAATTTCTTCACACATTTGGTTTATTTATTTATATTTTTGGCAGAACCACGGATTAAACTCAGGCCCTTGCGCTTGCCAGGGAAGTGCTTATTCCACTGAGCCATCTCCCCGGCTCTACACATTTGGTTTAGTTCTGTTACTTCTTTGCTATCATTTTTCCTTGTTGATCTATTTCTTTGTGACAGTGGCACGTTAAAGTCCCCCATTACTACCATATTATTTCCCGTTTGATATTTTATGTCTGTTAAAATTTGTTTTATATAATAGGGTACTCCTACATGGGATATATATATATATATATATATATATATATATATATAT
>NW_004524659.1:1954704-1972944 GCF_000260255.1 Octodon degus | reverse complement strand
TGTGGCCCTCCTTTTTTTCTAATTTTGGTCTGCAAACTTAGGTTGTTAACCCTCCAGAAGAGAAGCTTATTGTTATTACCAGACAACCTAGGCTGTTAAGCTTAACCTCACTATCTGTCTGAATATCAAACATTTTAGGCATAACATGGAACAGGTATTTTTCATCAAGTATTGATATGTTGAACTTTAAGTCCCTACAGAATATGATGAAAAAACACTTAAAAATTAAAATATATTTTAAAAATTGGCATAAAGAATTATATAATTCTGGGCTGGGGAGATGGCTCAGTAGAAAAAGTGCTTCCCTCGCAAGCATAAGGGGCTCAGTTCAATCCCCGGTTCCGAAAAAAAAAAAAAAAATTATATAATTCTTATGTTTGCACATAAGTCCAGAAATCCAACCATATACAACCCTGTAGCAGGACAGTCCCACAACATTTCTTTTCCTGTCTCCTGCCTTCATTCACCACCCCCTTCTTTCAAACAATCATCTATCCAAGAGACAGCGTAGCAGCAAATGGCATATCATGACAAGCAGCCCGTAATCAGAAGACCAGAATGACAGGCACTGCAAGCATGAACCTACTATTACAAATTGCCATATTTAGTGCAGTTGCTTAGTTCACAGGTGTCTGTATATATAGTTAGTCAGGGTGAGAATCATTCCAATTAACTGCAAGATTCAAAAATCTTCTGAAGATTTTCAGGATCATTACCTTACCCATCTTCTACATATAACAGTATTTCTTACCCCATCATGTTTCCTAGCTATTCTCTTTGCTCTCTTTTCATTGTCTAGTCCTCAAATTCTTGCTTTCCTTTTAGTTTTATTATACCTTTCTATTTGTACTTCTTCTTTTGAGTTCTTATACTAGGGAAACTACACGATATTTACACATTTGTGTCTGGTTTATTTCACTTATGAGTATATCTTCATGTGGCATCCACTTTAATATAAAGCCTTCGAATTTATCATTCTTAATAGCTGAGTAATACTCCACTGTATAAAAATACAACATCTTTTTCATCCATTCCTCAGGTGATGGGCATCTTGTTTGTTTCCAAGATTTGGCTATCACACATTGTGCTGCTATAATCATAGGCACACATATATCACTATGATATGATGTTTGCAGATCCTCCAGGAAAATTCCCAGTAGAGGAATAGCTGGTTTAAATGGGATTTCCAGTCCAACTTTTCTAAGGAGTCTCCACACTGATTTCCATAACGGTCACACCAGTCTACATTCCCACCAGCAGTGAATAAGGGTTCCTTTCCCCCCCTCAGACTCTCCAACATTTGTTGTTTGTTGATTTCTTCATGATAGCCATTCTTTCAGGGGTGAGATGATATCTCAATGTTGTTTTAATTTGCATTTCACGGATGGCTGGTGATGTGGAGCATTTTTTTCATATATTTATTCACTTCTTTAATTTCATCCTCTGAGAATTGTGTGTTCATCTCAGATGCCCATTTCTGGACTGGGTCTTTAAATTTTCAGGCCCTCGTGTGTTTTAGTTCTTTATAAATTCTAGAGAGCAGACCTTTGTCTTATTTGTCATGATTTTTTCCAAATTTGTGGGTTGCCTTTTTGCTTTCTTGATAATTTCTTTTGATGTGAAAAATTTCTCAGTAAGGCAGGTCTCAGTTATTAATTCTTTCAATTGTTTCTCATGTGATTTGATTTTTGTTCATGAAGTCTTTGCCTACCCCTATGTCTTCACGAGTTCCTCCTACTTTCTCTTCCAGGAGATTTAGTGTCTCTGCTTTAATGTTTAGATCTTTAATTCATTTTGACTTTAGTTTAGTGCATGGTGATAGACCTGGGTCAAGTTTTATTTTTGGCATGTAGAGAGCCACTTTTTTCATCACCGTTTGTTAAAGAGGCTATCTTTCTTCCAGTGAGTATGTTTGGCCCCTTTGTCAAAAATAAGGTTGATGAATGTGTTCGTAGGGGCTTCAGCATCTTCTAATCTATTCCATTGATCCTCAGGTCTGTTTTGTTGCCATTACCATGCTGATTTTATCACAGTAGCCTTGTAGTATAATTTCAAGTCAAGAATTGTAATGCCCCCTGCCTTGTCTTTATTGTCCAGGATTGCCTTTGCTATTCTAGGTCCTTTCTGGTTCCAGATAAATTTTAGGAATGATTTATCTAGGTCTGTGAGGTATGTCGGTGGTAGTTTGATAGGGATTGCATTAAATCTGTACAGCAATTTTGGGAGTATGGCCATCTTCACAATGTTGTTTCTTCCTATCCAGGAGCATGGAATATCTTTCCATTTTCTGAAATCCTCTATGATCTCTTTTTTAAGAGTACTGTAATTTTCCTTGAAAAGATCTTTGACTTCTTTAATCAGCTTAATTCCAAGGTATTTCATTTTCCTCAGTGCTATTATAAAAAGTTTTGTTTCTATAATTTCCCTTTCACTGTCTTTGTTATCTGTGTAGAGGAATGCTATTGACTTTTGAGTATTGACTTTATAACCTGCTATGCTACTGAATTTCTGTATCAATTCTAGTATCTGCTTGGTGGAGTTTTTTGGGTCTTCCAAGTAAAGTATCATGTCATCTGCAAATAATGATAATTTAACTTCTTCTTTACCTATTCGTATTCCTTTTATTTCTTTCTCTTGTCTAATGTCTATAGCTGATGATTCCAGAACTATATTGAATAGGAATGGTGATAGAGGACATCCTTGCCTTATACCAGATCTAAGAGTAAAAGAGTTCAGATTTTCCCCATTTAGAATTATGTTAGCCACTGGGTTTTCATAAATGGCTTTTACAGATTTAAGTAGAGGCCATCCATTCCAATTTTTTGTAGGACTTTGAATATGAATCAGTGTTGGACTTTTTCGAAAGCCTTTTCTGCATCAATTGAGATTATCATGTAGTTTTTAGTTTTTGCTCTATTGATATAGTGTATTACATTTATAGATTTTTGAATATTGAACCATCCTTGCATCCCTGGGATGAATCCTACCTGGTCATGGTATATGATCTTTTGATGATTGATTTTATTCTATTTCCTCAGATCTTATTGAGGATTTTTGCATCTTGGTCATGAGGGAGATCGGCCTGTAGTTCTCTTTCTTAATTGTGTCTTTCCCTGGTTGTGGTATGAGTATAATACTTGCCTCCAGAAATGATTTTGGGAGGATTGCTTCCTTTTCAATTTCATTGAAGAGTTTGAGGAGTATAGGGACTACATCTTCTATAAATTTCTTGTAGAATTCAGCTGTGAATCCTTCTGGACCTGGACTTTTCTTTGTCAGTAGGTTTTTTTTTTATTACATCTTGTATTTCATTGGCTGTTATTGGGCTCTTGAGAGTCGTTACATCTTCTCGATCAGTTGCGGTAATTTGTACCTTTCAAGACATCTGTCCATTTGTTCTGTGTCTTCTATTGTGTGAGCATCCTTTGATTTTTGGTCTTGTCTTTGAATTTCCTTTTGAGTTAAATGTGTTTCTTGCATGCAGAATATTTTTTGATTTTGTTTCTTTATCCAGTGTGCTAGTCTGCTTCTTTTGATTGGTGAATTGATGCCATTTACATTGATGGTTATAACTGACATGTATTGACTTATCTTTGTCATGTCACTTTCCTACTGTAGGTTCCATTCTTTTTCCCTCTTTTTAATTATTTGCTTTTTGTTTTTGGTGGTTCCTTTCTGTTGTTCTTGAAGCTGTGACCACTTCTGTCTCTTTCTCCAATATCTGTCAGTACTCTTTGTAGGGTTGGTTTGCTGGACATGCATTTTTTTCAATTTTATTTTTAATTGAAGGATGTGTTTCACCATTCTGTTTGATAGATAGGTTTGCAGGGTACATCATTCTGTGTTGGATGTCATTTTCTTTCAGGAGTTGAAATACTTCACTCCTACCTCTTCCTGATTTGATGGTTTGATTTGAGAAATCTGTTGTGATTCTGATGGTCATTCCATTTAGGTGATGTTTTTCTTCTTTCTAGCATCTTTTAGTATTCCTTTCCTTTCCTAAATTTTGAGATCTTGATAATTGTGTGTCTCGGTATAGATTTATTGTGATTATGGTTGTGTGGAGTTTTTTATGCCTCCCTTAAATTTATGTCAGGTTGTTTTCTCCTGTTGAAAATTTTCTGCTAGTACTTTTGCAAATAGTCTTTTTTTTTTTCCAGAACTGGGAGTGCAGGCCCTTGTGCTTGCCAGGCAAGTGCTTATTCTACTGAGCTATCTCCCTGTCCCTCACAAATAGTGTTTTTATATCATTTGTGCTGTCTCCTGGTGCTTTGCTGACACCTATTATTCTTATATTATTTTTCTTGTAGCTGCTAAGTTGCTATTTCCTGTTTCCTTGTTATTTTTAAGAGATCTTTCCTTTCACACTCATTAGCTGCACTGCTGTCTTTGAGGCCTTAACGTCTATCTTCAGTTTCATTCAAGCAGTTTTGCTAGCTTTTGATTGAATTCTTAATTTGCTAGGTTTCTGCTTGAATCTGTTTCATGCATTCTAATTCTTTCCTATATTGTTCATTCAGTATTTCTATCCTTTTTATCTTCTCTTCTGTTTTTTTAATCTATGTCTTTTTTAGGTGTCTTAGCATCTTTTTCATGATTATCATCATTATTTTTGGACCTCAGAGATCATTTCTGATGTTATTTCTTTTATAGCTTGATGGACTTCTTTCTTTACTTCAGTTGCTATCATTTCAGAGATTTCTAGCGTGATTCCCAAGTTCTTTTATGTCTTTGTCTCCTAGATTTGTTCTGGGTGGGCTAGAGGATTGAGATTGCCTTTTGCTCCTGCATTTTGGTGTTTTATTTTTATTTTTCAGTACTGAGTATTGAACTCAAGACCTTGTGCTTGACAGGCAGGCACTTAGGCCTATAAGCTATCTCTCTGGCCCTAAATATTACCACTGCACAAAAGTCTCTCTCTCTCTCTCTCTCTCTCTCTCTCTCTCTCTCTCTCTCTCTCTCTCTCTCTCTCCTTCCCCCCCTTTGTGGCTGGGGTGGGCTGGCACAGCATATATTGTCAGGGATTGAACCATGGTTCCTCCATGCTTGCCAAAACTTGACTAAACAGGGCTTTAGACTCTCAGCTATTTTCACTAGGCATTTTGACATTTTTGAAGCTCCCAGTATCACCCAGATAGAATCCTACAGGCTTCCCAGAGTCCACCACGGTTCTTAAATGGGTACAAGAAAGCTCTGTGCCTGCACACACTGGGACCACAGATTGCATCACTTCTGCATCCCATGGGCAACTCAGAGTCCCCTTACATTCTTAAAAGTTTGGACCACACCAGAAGAAGGTCTATACCTATGTGCTGAGACCTAAGGAAGGTCAAAGCTTAAGAGATTCTTACAGGCTGCTGAGTCCACCAAAATTCTTAAATGGCGCCATGAGAGCTTCTGATCTAAATTTTTTAAACACCCATATGAATTCTATACCTCAGTCCCCTTGTGAAAATATCTAAGGAGAATGCCCATTTTCTGTTACTGTCCATGCAGAGTATGGACATGATGTAACACCCTATAAGTTCCCTTAGTAAATGCTTTACCTGATCCTTATTACATTCAAAGCTTCATTTATAGAAATCCTAATGAATCTCATATCAGGATGATCTGTGGCAGTTGGTGAACATTCCTCTACTATCACTTGCTGGGATCCAGTGGATGAAACATTGTACGGTTGACTATGTCCTGTTGGGGGAAGTGGTTGTGCATTTAGTTGTTGGAGTGCGGTTTTGCTTTCCCTATTACCCAGAGATTGTCCTGAGGAACTATTGCAGATGTGATTTTGCAGTGATATGATAATTATCTGCATATATTAGTTTTGAGTGAAAGGTGATTACCTTTTGCTTTCTGTATATTTCTTCATATCAAGAGTCCTCTAATGGTTTCCAGATCTTTCCCTTGTATTTTTTGTGAACTTAGTTATCATAAATGATTTTGAATTGTCACTTAAATGCAGCTATTCTATGTTGTTTTGCATAATAAAATGAAATTTCGGATATGTTTCTTATTTCAAGACATGATTTATTCTTCAGACTTTATTAAGCCCTTGTTTTAATGTTAAATTAATGTTAGCTTAATCTTAAGATATTATGAAAAAGCCCTAAGTGTGTGGAAGCTTGTTGTAGTGATAAACACATACTAAAGTTATTCATTTTCTCTTAGAAGTTTCATTGTTCAAATGAGTTTGCAGATTTTTCTCATGGGCAGGGGCTGTTTTGCTTCCACGTGTTCTGTTTCCTTGGTTTAATGTTGGAGCAGGCTTTAGAAAAGTCCTAAGTGATTTATTTGTTACAAGTTTTAATAAAACATTCAAGCCATTTCTTTTTTCTGCTGAAAGTATTGGAGAGTACAGGAGGCTGGGACTCTCTCACAGGATGATAAAGCACTTCTATGCTCTTGAGAGGAACCTGTCCAGAGACCCACAAGTCAAGTAGCAAGGAAGAGCACTGCCAGGCCTTCTCCAAGCTTATCAGTGACAGGAAGGATGACTAACAGACCTCACTGGTGCTGTTGTTCAATGGTTGCAGGACATGATGAGATTGTCACTGAGTTTAGAAGTCACTTAGTGGTGGGCACGAATGGCTACTGTTGACTTTCCCCCTGCGTGGGCTTCTGATTCTTCATGAGAAGCCAGTTATTTAAATTTTCATATGTAAATACTTTATTGGAAAAACAACAAGGGAAGGTGTTTTCTTGCTTCTTGTAGGTGAAGTCTTGTCCTTCTTGGCAGTCACTTAGCTTCTGTGTCTTAAGTTTATTCTCTAAAAACACTTCAGTCCTTGCAAGTAATCAGGGGATAATTATAACTGTCATGATGCCACCTCCAAGGACTGGGGTGAAAATTAATGAAGTGCTTCTCACATGTTCTCAAGCACCTTGAGAAGAACTTGCTACTTTCTCACAGAATGTTATTCCTCCCCTACCAGGTGGAAATTAAAAAAACTAATAGGGCAGTGTGCCTCAAAAAGACTGGCTAAAATTCTGGGTCAGGATCACCTTGGCACAGAGATAGGGTCCTGTTAAAATGCACATTCCTAGTTCTGTTCTACTCCACACAATCAAATCCTGGGGCACTGAGGCTTGGGACATTTTGCTTTTTTAATTTTTTGTGTTTTACTAATTTTATTGAGAAACAAATAGCAATGAGACAGTTTCAAAACAGATTAGTTGGACAGTCTGAATAATTAATACATTGCATGTTGTTGTCTTTGTAGTGGTTATTCATAGTACAAGATGTAGACATGATATCCTGTCCAAACACTAGTAGTACCAATCTTTCTTCTGAATGAATTAAGAGAAAGTAGCTGTATATCTATCTTAATTATTTTGTATATACAGATACAAAATGGTCCTTCATTTATATTCCCCTTTTTTGTTTCATTTTGTCAGAGATGGGTAATCCATTGCCATTTAAATATTGTAGGTATTGAATTCAGCAAAATAATCCAATATAGTCCAGTAGTCCATAATAATAGTGAGTTATCAGTAGGACTGGCAATGTCAGAAGTTATTGACTTGAGCCTTTTACAACTCAGCATATTAATATGGCTTTACTTTTCAATACCTCATTTTTATGCTTTTCTGCTGGATGGTTAAGATCAAGATAAAGCAAGACCTATATAACAAGAAGTATAACTTTTGTGTTTGACAAGGTCAGTCAAATCTCCTCAGGATTTACCCTGAAACCCTGTACTGCACTTTGTAGATCCTTTGTCAGTGTCAGCCACGTGGATAAGTCATGGCCGTTGCTTGACCAATTTGCTTTCTGTGAAAGCCTGAGAGATTGTTTTCTCTCCATGTGACTCTCCTTAGGTGCAGTCTACATCATTGATCACTTTCCTCTATGGCACCATAATCTCCTTATCAGAAAATTTGGGACATGACTGAGTTGCAGGATGTTACAGTACAGGTTGTTTTATGTCCTGAGTCCTCACTGACCTGGAAAGGCTAGGGCCAAAATGTTGGCTGTCCTTGCAGATCTTCTTTTTCTCTGATTTTTGTATTTTTAATAAGCACATCTCCACCTCCCAGGTGATGTTTTGATTATTCATTAAAGTTTGAGATGGATACCTGAGTCTTCAGAGAGCCTCAATGGAGTGGTGGAGAACAAAGTAATAGGTAAAAAAGGAGAAGGTGTAAAGTTCAAGTAATGAAAAGAAATGTTATTAATTGCTGACAGAATAGAGAAAATGTGTTCTGTTATAACTTGTCCAGAGGTGAGTTCAATGTTTTAAAGGAAGAATAAGGAAGAGAGGAGAGGAGAACCTCAGTAAAGTCAGAGAACTAGGGCTAGTCAGTGTAAAAACAGTTAGGCCAGCTGTGCCTGCTAGCTCATAGGCATCTACTTTTGAATTCTGTCATCTCAGATACTAAGAGATGGAAGACATCCTTCCTGATGGTTTCATTGAAAAGGAATGGCTCTCAGGCCTTTGAAAAATGCTTCTGAGTTGCAAGAGGTCTATCTTTATCATTAGGAGCACTCTTTTCATAAATTCTATAGAGAAGGAAGGTCAGAAACCTATACCAAGTTTTGGGTAGAACAAAAAGCAAACTTTTCTAGCAGCTCTAAATTTCTCAGGTAGACATTTTAATGGGACTAGTGTCATCCTGGGGATAGTGGCTTGTCCTGTTAAAAGCCACACAAGAGTTAAGTCAAGTCTCAGTTGAGGAGTGTAGACAGAGTAGTCATGTACTGAGTGTTCTTCATTCCTCAGCATTATATAATTCATTTTGTTTGAACTTATGAAGATGGGTTATTAAGGCTTGTGCTTTACTTAACACAGAATGCAAGGATAAGTCTAGGGATTCTGGATGTTGAAGAAAAGTGGAGTAGACAGCTATGGAGACTGAGCTAACTGGGTTCAGACGAGATTGGGAGCGTTCAGGGTGGTATGGCCATAGACATGAACTGGGTTCAAGTCAGAGTTGAGGCCAGCATAAATTTGCTTTGCCTCTCTGACTCTTAGTTTTTCCTGGGTGCCACAAGAACAACAGGGCACTCTCCACCAGGAAATCTTGATGTGATTAGGGTACCTATAGGTATATTCAAAGAAATGGATTTGGATCCTTCTATCTGGATCTGCCTAGAATCAAGGGAGAATTAAACACATTTTAAGAGAATTTTGTCATCCAAAGAATCACCAGCCAAAAAGAAAAGGTGGCAAAAGGGTTTGGTCCTTAAAGCAACCCTTAAACTTTCTTTTAACCCATTTTCTGTTGCTGAAACAGAATACCTTGGGCTGGGTACTTTAAGAACAATTGAAATTTATTTTCTCCAGCTTCTGGAGGCTGGAAAATCCTAGCATATGAAGCCAGCATTTGGCAAGGACCTTTATACTCAGTCAAACATGGTGGGAGGGCATGTCGTAGAAGACAGAGGGATGACTACTGTCACATTTCTGTGATGAAGACAAGGCATTCATGAGTGTGAAATCCTCATGACCAAGCACTTCTCTTCTTAAAGACTCCACCTCCCAATTCCATGACAGGAGAAACTGAATTTCAACGTGTGTCTCTCTTGGAGGAGACAAACTTTCAAGCCCTCAGACTAGTTTAGTGCCAAAGCAGACTGAGAAAACCATTTTACTTCATAGAGTGTATTCTCTGTTAACCTTTTTAGAGGTGCCAAGAAATATAATGGAAAAAAAGATCCTCCTAAAATCTTCCCAGAGTTTAGGACTCCTGAACACGAGGTACTGGAAGTCCCCTAGAGTAAATCCATGTCCATCCCATGGGGAAGTGAATGAGTTTCATTCTCCTGTCTCCAGCAGAAGGTGTTACTGTGACTACCCTAGCTGTGTTTCAGTTTGGCACATCAGCTGTCTGGAAGGTGACTGGTTTCTATATATGCATCATAGAGACAGTCCTAAGACAGGGTGGGCCAACTGCCCTGGGTGAGGCTATGTGTGCCTTGCATATGAAAGGAGGGAAAATATAGATGGGTAGAGGAGAGGGCTAGATGAGAGGATTACATCATTGATCACAACTGTTTGCTGTCGCCTCCCTGGGGGAGTTTTCTCTATTCCAAGGACACAAGGAGTGATTTGAGGTATTTCAGAGTAGACGCTTTAAGCAAGCATGGACACATGGCTCTCCATGGCTTTTATTCGTCTGCCAGCATGTTGGCAAGTTTCCTCCACAGAGCCTGTGTGGAAGCCTGAGCCAGAGAGAGAGAGAGAGAGAGAGAGAGAGAGAGAGAGAGAGAGAGAGAGAGAGAGAGAAATAGGATGTGGAAACATAGCCAGCCTCTGGAGGCCTGCAGTGGGACCAAGCACAAACCTTTGGACTCTAGGCCAGGCTTGGAAACACTCCTGTAAAGTGCCAGAGAGGAAATATTCATTTACAAGCCATGTGGTCTCTGTCAAAACTATTGAAGTGTGCCTCTGTATCATGAAAGCATCCACAAACAGCAGGTGGGGACCAGCAATACACTTTCTGGAGATGTTTTCAGGTGAGGCTGATTCTACTGACCCAGAGAATGTACTACTCTGACCTGTCTTGATTGATCTGTCACCCGCCAATGGAGGTAATGTTAGAACTTATTTCATAGACCTGTTATCCTAGTTAAATGAGGTAATGGGACATGATTAGGGCGTTTGGCAGATTCTCAGCAAATGTTACCCAACATTGTGGAATGACTCACCACAAACATGTATATGCATAACAGGATTCTTTTGGGATCAGAAATAAGCAGTAGTCAATGAGGAGCTGACCATTTGCTTTTAGGACAAGTATTCAACAGACCCTTCACCCCAGGATTTATTTAAATAATATTGGTTTTGCATGATACTGCGGACTGAGCTTAGTCACAGAGTATTCCCTTCACCCCTTTGAGACAGTCTTCCTAAGTTACTAAATTACCATCCATCCTGCTTTGGCCTCCCAGAGTGCCGAAATTATAGACACATGCCATGATGCCTGCTTTAAAGACAACTTTTTATGGCTTGTTTATAATGAGGATTTTGTGTAACTTGACTTCCATCCTGGAGAGTGGCCATTATTCAGAACACACGGGACCATGTTATTCCACTATTTCACACATCAGCGCTCTGGCTTAACTGAAGGCGAGAAAATCAGGATGTACCTGATTGATTCAGGCAAGTGATACAAACAAAACCACCCAATGTTTGTGATCAGGATAGTCAGAGTGGTTCTGAAAAGGTAAGTCCTGTGTTCTCAGTGTGGTTTGGGGTGTGGGCCAAGCTGTGCATGGGAGTCTGGATGGGATCAGCCCAGCTGTTGGCCAGATGTGCAACCCTGACTACTTGTTTCACTTCTCTGAGCCTCAGTGGGGATATGACTGCCTGGGAAGAGTGGATGAGAGGGCACGCTAAACCCTCAGATGGAAAACACTCAGGCTTGCACTATATTGAAACTCTTCTTGACTATGGTGTTTGAGTCAGGAGGGTGCAGTAGTTATGAATGTAGCTTTCGGAGCCTCCTGTCTGGTAGCCTTCCAGACCCCACTGCTGTATTGTCAGGGTATCTTGCTCAAGTCACTTAGCCTGGGTGTGCCTGGCTTCCTGCACTGTCAGAGAGGGTGATCAGAGCATCTTCCCTCCAGATTCTCACTGTTGAAAGGGGTGAATCAGTCTCACTACCCATCACGTGCCTAGAAAGAAGCGTGGTGCGCTCTTTTCGGTGGCAATGACACTTAGGGATGATGTCCCATCCCTTCATTATATGTTGAGGATTTTTCAGAACACACCTGATTTTCACTTCCTTTGGCCCCTCCACCACACTCTGTAAAGTGGACACTGTTATCACCCCTACTTCAGAGGTGAAGAAACAGAGACCTTAAGTGGTAAGGACTGCACTCCAGCTACTGGCACAAAATTCATTGTTTTGACTACGTTGCCATATTGTGTCAGCACTTCTTTGGTCACCTGGCAGTGGGAGGGACAGCCTGCTTCTCTGGTATGAGGGCTGCTCTCAAGTTCCTCCAAAGCCTGGCACTGAGATCTTTGCTCCTGAGCAAGGGCCCCCAGCTCCCAGTGACCACCCCCAACTGATGCAAATGTGGAACACACCAGGTTTGGGGCTAGTATGGGCAGTTTTTCTTCTGGCAGCCTGCTGTGGGTCTAGACCTCTCTCAGAAGTGTTTCAGAGAAACCATCTTCTGAGCTCTAGACTTCTTGGTAGCATAGAAACTGATATTCAGTCCCTAATTGGAGGCTGCTTGTCCTCAGGCTCCTGGAGAGAGACAAGCAAAACTGCCAAGGTGAGAGGCAGCCAAAGATTATGATGAGGAAACTGAAGAGGAGGAGAAGAATCTACTTCCAGGTGCAGCTCTGGCCTGGAGGGTGTCTCTTGGATAGGACCCAGGAAAGGCACCATCTCGGCTATTCAAATGCAGTTAATGGGGGAATGTTCTCTGTTGTGTTTCCTTGTCAGAGTCTTCTGTTAAGCAATTCATGTTATGTTTTTCTATCATGGCCAAGGAAATTAGAGACATATTAGGATGGAATGCATTATTTAGTGCCTTCATTTATTCATAAGTCAGTGTTGATAACCCTCTTGTTTGAAGCAGTCTGAAGTTTAGGCTGTAAATTGGCAAATGAGATCTTGGTTTCAAATAGCACTGTGGCATTTGGAAACCCTGTGGTTTCCAATCCATATTTTCTTTGGATGCAATGAAAACTGGGAAAGTTTTGGAAAAGCCATATGTTCACTGCTTGGTCATGTATGTTTCTCGTTTGGTTTGGAATTTGAATGTGGGAGAGAGAGTGAGGGTCACAGGAAGCAGTTCTTCTGAAGTTGTTCATGTCTCTGAGGCTGATTTTCTCCGTGCCTGGGTTCTTGTTACTGATCTCTATGATGCCAAGACCATGTAGTTTATGGGGCAGTGAGTTGGAATTTCATGTAGACTTGTCTTTCTTTCTTTTTCTTTTCATATTTTTATGTATTTGGTACAGGGTCTCACTGTGCAGCTCGGACTCATAGTGATTCTCCTGTTTCAGTCTCCCCAGTGCTGGGATTACAGGCGTGCGCCACCATGCCTGGTCTTAGTGGCTGACTCAGTGCATCTGGAGTGGTGTCAGGGATCGAATCCAGGTACTTGTGTTTGCTTAGACAGGTGCTTAGACTGCAGAGCTATCTCCTTGGCCCACAGACTTCTTTTACTTGTGATGCTTTTTAGGTCCTGTGCTTTTGCTGTTCACAGTTACCTAACCATAAGAACCTGTCTCTCTTTTGTTTTCCTTTGTTTAGTATACTCTACCACATTTATTTTTCCAAAATTTGAGTGCTAATCTGGTCATTCTACTGCTCAGAGACCTCTGTAACCCCTCTACTGTGGGACCAGGTCTAGATTATGGTTGGACAGTCAAGATTCCCAGTAATGACCTCACCCTAATGTTTCTGTCTTTTCCTTCCTCTTTCTAAAGGTTCCCCGAAGCAAACCAGTTGGCGCTCTGTCTTCCCTTCATCTTATGATTTCAGCGTACACAGCAGCAGCTGCTTATGGCTGGCCTGGGTCTCTATCTGAGGGCTCTGTATGCTCTCTGGAGGCTTCTCTGTAGCTCACACAAAGTACTAAGAGAAATACCCCTCTTGTCTGAGGAGCTGGTACGTAGGTACCCTGGCTTCCGCTGTGCCACTCCAGTCACATGGCTGTGCAGTTGGCTAGGTGCACACTCTACATACTCACTCTATACTAGCTTTTGAAGTTTCCCCCCAAAGGCATAAGTTTAGCTGTCTGAAGTGGTCCCTTGCTGATGCCATGCATTTTGCTGGTTTTCTCTTCTTCCCTGCTCCTCTATTGGGATTTACTGCCATCTGTTCCCTAAATCCATGTATGTTTGTATGCTCGTCTCTGAGTCTACTTCTAGAAAACCAAAGCTAAAACATTGCCTGGATCAGTATCCCAGGGCTGCCCCAACACAGCACCAAATACCAGTGGCTTAAAACGGAAACACTTACTGTCTTGCAGTTCAGGAGGCCAGAGGTCTACACTCAAAACACTGGTTGTCTCTCTGATGGTTCAAGGGAGAAGTCTCCCTTATGCTTCTTAGTCTGGTTATTTGTGGCCACCTCGTCCTGTGCTGTCACTCCAGTTGCATGGCTGTGGCCTCATATTATTTTATTTTTTTATAATTGTATTGAGAAACGAATTGCAATGAGACAGTTTCAAAACTGATTAGTAGGATGGTTTCAATAAATAATACATTGCATATGGTCGTGTTTTAGTGGTTGTGGCCTCACTATATCTTCACATTGTTTTCCCCTGGCATGTTTGTTTGCATGGCCAAATTTGCCCTCTTAATAGGGATAATAGTTATTATGGCAAGGCCCTACACTAAGGACTTCATTTTAACCTGATTAACTCTGTAAAGACCCCTTTCCCAAATAACATTGCATGCAGAGATCCTGGGGGTTAGGACCTCACTGTATTTTTAAGTAGGGGGCAGATTTCACCCAACCCCTTCCCCTTGTCTTCTTGAGTAGACAAATTACTTCTGTTGTTTCCTCAACTGAGGGTGATAGCCCCGTTCCCTCAGCTTTATCTGTGAGACTTAGGTGCTCACTACCAGTCTCTTCTCTGTCCCATCCCGAAAACATTTTCTTTTTCATTTTTTTTTATTAGCACACATTTGTAGGACATAATGATTACATTCCTCGTGGGAGGCTGGTATGCATACATGTCCCCTTCCCGTTTGCATTTTCAAAACCTCTCAGCTGCTGTGTCTCACCTGCTTGATGCCACTGGGGCCCTTGTGGGTGCTGAGTGAGCCCCAGAGGGGACAGATATAGAGGCACTCTAGAAATACTTACTACATGAAGTCATATTGATGTTATACTCATATTGAGGTTATAAAACCTCAGTAAATGGCAATGTTCAAGGAATGGCTTAATTTAAATTAACTTTAGAACCATCTTGGGATCCAAAATTATCAGCATCTTTCTGGATGATAGAATTCGACTTTTCTGTTTCAGGAATCTAAGTTAATAAATGGAATAGAAACTTCCTTGGAAGGTGAAGAATAGCAGACTTTGGGTTTATGGCTCTGAGCATGGCCCTCACCAGCCAGGTCACAGATGCGAAAGGAGCGGGTGACTGGCAATATCTAGGGGGAAGAGTAGACCCAGGACTGATGATCCAGGCCTGCATCACTTTTTCCTAAATGCCAAATTCAGTATAATCCCAGGGACCTGAAAGTTATGGGACCTTGGGGAACCGGGCCCATGGGGGTGGTCATAGGTAGCTCCAATAACATCCCATAATGAAAGATGATTTTAGTTTTGGAAAAATTAGGATTAGACCATTATAATTGTTTGCTGGATATCTAAAGCAACCCTAACCAGCTCACTTCCCTGAGTGTCCATTTGGGGAAAGAGACTTCCTGAGCTTCCTCTAGTGATGGAGAATAATAAATACAGAGGCCTGATAGCCTCTGTTCGGCCCAGCATTGCCCTGGGGTCCCAGGGGGACATCCGTAGCCCAATCCTATAGATTTCTATGACAGAGAAAAACCAAAATTAAACTGAGATCTTTTGCTAAGGATTTTTTTGAAAGTGTAGGCATTGTTCACTTCCTCATAGGCTTCTTACAGGGTTTGGGAAGTAGGGAAGCCTTGTGGATTATCAAGTGCAGACAGCTCACAGGGCGCTAACTCTTAAGTAGAGCACAGGGAGACGACCCTACTTACTACATGCTATGTATCATACACAGCCACATTCAATCCCACAGAGTTCTTATGGGAAAGATGTTCTTGTCCTCTTTCAGGTCCAAGGAAACTGAGGTCCCGTGAGGTTCCCTGGCATGCATGACATCTGGTCCAGAGTGGAGTGGAGCTGAGTTCAGCACAGGCCTGCTGGACTCCACAGAAGTCCCAAAGAAGATGTATTCCCTGCTCCACTCAGGCGATGATCACCAAGAAGAGTGCTGGGCCCAATTGCTGGACCTGATTTGAATTCTGCAAGTGATGTCCTCAACAGAAAGCCAATTTCAGATGTCCATGGCTACCCACAGAGAGCACATGAAATCAAACAGGAGCACAGCACCGGAATCGGTAAGGGAGAAACTTCCACCCCGCACCAAGGCTGCCTCGTCTTGGGGAATATAAATGGCATCAGAAAAACAGTATCTTCTGTGCACCTCTCCTTCTATTGCCTGATGCTCTGCCTTGGATAAATAATTTACTTTCTAGCAAAGAGGACCAAATTGGATTTATGAGCCACAGTTCAGATATATAAGACAACCTTGCAAAAATCTGCCTATATAAATCCTGACCATCCCAAGGGTGTTTATCTTTTTATGCATATGGAGAAAAGGAAACAGAAGTTTAAGCCTTTTTAATCTGTGTTTATTGGAAAGTGCTTTTAAACTACTGAGCATTTAGGGCCCTGCAGGGAAGCAGGAGTAACTCTGAGGCACAAATAGCCAACTCTACTTCAGAATTCCCTGCCAGTTATGCACTTTTTCTGGCCTAACTTATATCTAGCTTTGATTTGTCCCAAACTTTCCTTTTTTTTTCTAGCCTAGATCAGATGCCACCCCCATGCCACTCATGGGGCTTTCAAATTTCTCTCTTTCTCCCCTTGCCACCTTCTTCCCTTTCAGCCTGCAATGACACCTAGCGCTTGCCATGCCAATAGTTGCAGATTCCAGGTTTTACTGAAATGGTGTGTCCTACAGTGTGCTCAAAGAAGGTGGCATTTCCAGCTCCAGCTGGCTCAGCTGCAAGGCCTGGCACAGCTGTACACTCCAGCCTGCCTGTGCAGTCAGATAAAAATCATGTGGCAGGTAGAAGAGAACACACATTGTTCATAGGTGGGAAGCAGGGCAGTGAGCAATCAGGTCTCGTGGAAATAAAGACCACTTAGAGGAGAATAAACAAAGGTGTTTTATTCAGGACTCCCTATGGCAAGGGAATCTGCCACTGCCACTTACTTTATGGCAGAGATTCAAAGGCAAGAACAGGAGTGGGGCAGATTCATAGCAGAAGAAAGGGAAAGCCCCAGATACTTACTAACTGAAGGGCATTGGCATGCAGAAGCTGTAGGCAGGCTCACTAAGCACAAGGCATCCTGTGTAATTGGTTGGGGGGGTGCATATTTGACTTTTACTGGTTGCTCCTAAATTGGATGTGGAGACAAAAATTAGAATAGCTGTCAGTTATTGATCAAGTCCTACCTGTTTGGGGCAAATCATTACAGGGTTATTGTTTGGCCTTTCAGCTTAGTTGCTAGGGATAATGGTTTGATTTCTTGTGAATCTGACCTGTGGATAGAAAGTTGACTTTTCAGGGACAGTTGCTAAAGGAAAAAAGGCCAGTTTCCTGGGCTGGTGGCTGCAGTGTGTGTGTTCTACTTTTATCTGTGGATTGGCCATTGTCCATTCGGATATGCAGTTTCTCTGGTCCATACTTACCCAGCACCAACATTGCATCAGACCATGAGGGTGGGCAAAAGGAGCCGTGTGTTTTCTTTTTCTCTCTTCAGAGAGCATCAGCTTAGCCGGGGAGGCTGCAGGATTTCTGAGTGGATCACAAAGGACCTGGGCATTATGGTGATATCAGTGAGCAGGGTAGACAGAAACTGACCTGTAGACCAGGAAGGCATCTTTCCTGTTGGCTAGGGTCTGGGGGAGAGGGGAATCACATGAGAATCAAGGAAGAGGTTTTCACAGGCCTTTGCTGCTGGGCCTCTGCCAGGCTGAAGGGTGGGCACTGTTGTGAGTGCGGCTTCTCTTCCATCAGTAATCTCATTTGAAGACAGTGTTGCAGGGTGTTGGATCTGGAGAGTTCAACTTTTACACCAAATTTCCTTCTGTGAAGTAGATTCCTATTGTTTTTGCCCAGTCAGCATCCATCCCACTTTCCTTCAGAAATAATATTCTACTTTTTTCTCTCTGTCTGTGTAGTCTGAGAAAGACTGACCAACCCTTTTTGCAGTCAAATGCAGACTTGGCCAATTGCATTTCATATTCCTGGCCACAGTGATAGGTACAAAGACAACATGTGACCCAAGGCAGTCCAATCAGAATGAATCTTGGTACATTGGCAAGAATAATCGATCAAAGTGATTTTCATTCCCTAGGATTATTAAACTGGTAGGCTGTAAACCCAGAGCTGCCAGCAGCCACTGTAAGAGGAAATAGGCTTGAAATTAAATAAACACATAAGATAGAACTAAAGGATGGTAGTACAGAGTCATAAGGAGTGCACTGGGGCCCATGGTTCCATCCATGCCCAAAGGCCATGTCATGAACTTTTTATTTTTTATTTATTTATTTAT
>NW_004524659.1:1943816-1947687 GCF_000260255.1 Octodon degus | reverse complement strand
TGGGTCTGGGGGTTCCTGGAACTCGGCAGAAATTCCTACTTAGCGGGAGGTGTGGGGCAGGTAAGGTGGAGTGGTGGGGGGCGGCCTGATGGGGCGGGAGAGGGTCCGGCCCATGCTGTGCCTGGGCTGGGACTGGTCCCGCTGGCGCAGGGTAGCAGGAAGCTCTCCACACACTCACCGGACCTGGGCTAGAACTGGGTCTCGAACTTTTTAGATTAGATGAACAACATATGTCAGCTGATTTCCGGTATCCCACCACAAGCGTTCTGAGGAATACATCTGCTGCTGTAGGGAAGCAACAAAACAGTATTGCACTTTCGTCTCATGAGGAGGCTGTACTTTCCCCAAAGATTCTGTTAATTGCTCCCTTACTTTTCTCTGTTTCTTCTTACACGACTGATTGGTGGGCAGTGACTTTGCTATCACTGAAGAAATGTGTGTGAGGATTTGTTATCTAGCTGGTAGGGATAGAGAGCAGGGCTAAAAGTAAGCTTGGTTTAACTAAATTCTAGATTGCTTCTCATTTAATCAAAGAGTATGTATTTATATGTGTATGTGACTCACTCCATCTCTCAGTTTAGATAGCAAACAATATAAAACAGTGAAGGCCAATGTTTGCACTCTGTCAAGCACTGTCCTACGCATGTCCATACATTATCTTCCTTACCTGTCACCCCCGAGAGGCAGTGGGTTCTGTGCCCTTCTTGCTGAGATTTCATGGCTTGCCTGGGGCTGTGCAGCTTGTCTATGGCCATGCAGTGATGCAGGCTCTGTGACTCTACTCTCTTAATGGTTGAGTTCTGGGACTCTCTTTCTTCTCCTTTCCCTTCTTCACACAGATTGATGCTGCTCTCTATGCTCCTGAGTTTCTCTGTTCCTTTCCCTGATATTCACTGGGCAGGACTTGTAGGACAAATATAGGTTTAGTGCAATGAGATTTAGGGAGAGAAGACTGGGGGAGCATGTACTAGCACCTAGGAGAAAGTTGAAGCCTGGGACAGACAAGGAGAACTTTTCACTAGGGGCTGTGAAAGGGGTGACCTGGAGAGACAGGGAGTGAGATACAGGACAAGAAGGGGTGGGTTGTGTGGGGCAGGGTGTGTGTTTTCTGGGTTGCATTACTTCTAATGATTTTGAGAGAAGGATGTTAAGGATTTGAAGTCCTTCTCCTCCTCCTCATTCTCCTCCCCCTCCTCCTTTTTTTTTTCTTCTTCTTCATTATTTTTAACCCAGAGTATTTGCTTCAGTAAGGATGCTGAAACTTGAATAAAGAATTTGATTTTATTATTATTGTTGTTGTGGTGGTGGTGGTGGTGATAGTTGTTTTTAACCTAGAGTGTTTGTGTCATTTGTGAGGATATTGAACTTCACAGGTCAGGAAAATGAATAACCTGGTAATATTTTTATTTTTCCTCCTATCCATCCATCTGTAATCCACCGACCCATCCATTCATCCATCTACCCACCCCATCTTTATTTTTCCTCCCATCCATCCATCTGTACATTCACCCATCCATTCATCCACTCATCCAGCCATCCACCCCATCCCCCAACTCCAATTTTATAGCCCTTGAAGTCAATGAGAACATTCTGCCAGCAAATAATGGAGATCGTGGCCAAGGGAGTGGAAATGGAAAAATAGTGTGTTGTCAGCTTGCCATCACTATAATGAAATACCTGAGGTTATTAGTTTATGAAGCAAAAGTATTTATTTTGGCTCATGGTTTTGGAAGTTCCCTTCCAAGATTAGTCATTGCTTTGAATCTGGTGGTCAAGCAGATGGAAAAGCCAGTAAATGTGTGATAGAGTGAACTGCTCACCCCATAGCCAGAAAGCAAAAGGGTGAGAGGCCAGATCATAAAGTCCTCTCTAAGAGAACTCTGCCAGCAATGTAAGGAGCTCTCATTATGTACCTCATCCCAAAAAGTTCCACCATCTCTTGCTAGCTCTTCCTCAGGACCAACAACTAACATATAGGCATTTGGTGGCTATTCATTTTAACCTTAGCAGGAGGTAAGCCTAGGAAAACCATAAAGATTTGGTCCTAAAGTGGTGTTATTAAAGAGACAGCCAGTATTAGATAATTGCAAGACATACACACATGTCCTAGTGAGCCAAACTGAACTGCCTGTGTCTTACCCTTTTGGTGCCAGTGGATAGAGGATGTGTAGAGAGTCTCTGACCATTCTTTCTGGTCTAGGAGGAGTTATCTGTGAGAGGAAGGGAGGGCATAATCTCTCCTAGCTGTTGGTTATTTCCCAGCCCATCAGGAATCAGAGTCTATGCTGAGTGTACGCTGTGTGGTGCTCTGAGCGCTGCTTCAGCTTCAGGTAGGAGACATCAGTTATTTATGGAAGCTCCATTGTCAGGCAGCAGAGTGTTTTCTGCTTTCAAAGATGCTGCCCTGTGCTCCCCTGGAGCAATTACACTAATGGAATGAGGGACCTCTTTTGATGGATAAAGCCGACTCAGTGGTGAGAGCCAAGGGTCAGTTGGCCCTCTATCTCCTGGATGGGAAAGGAGATGGCTTCACGCTGATGGCTAGAAAAGCAATAGGCAGCAGAATGGATCTGCCTGTAGAAGATCAGGTTTGCAGGAGAACCCAGGCTGCTGGGAGCCAGAGGGACAACATGGGCTGCAACTTCTCTGGAATGATTCGTGAGAGGCATGCTGCATGGTGCTCTGAGCGCCGCTTCAGCCATTTGCAGCCTGAAAGGTTTCAGGGTACTTAGTAGGCACCAAGCATGTATTTGGTCATTAGGATAAAAAAGAAATTTTATTTGGCTCCTTAAAATGATATATAAATGACAGAAGCCTCTAAAGCAAAGCAATAGAAGCAGAGATTATGAGCAGAGGCTCCTGACAGGTGTTTTCTGTAACTGAAGGCTCAGGTGTTGCTACTACCAGTCCTCATGCTTGAGAAGGATCTAGAACACTAGGGGCAAGCCTGCGGCACGCATGCCACAGTGGGCCATTTGTTATCATTGAAAGCTCTAAAAGATTCATGACTGCTGATCTAGCTCATCCCTTGTCTGGGTCCTCGCTTCCTTTATTTGTGAAGTAGGACAGTCAGGGTGCCTCTCTCACTGGGCTTGAAGAAGCGAGGAGGGTGGTATATGCAAACTGCGCTGTCTGGCACCTTGCAAGCAGGCAGAGCTGGCTCAGTCTCCTACTTCCTGCTGTGAGAATTCCAGCTATGAGGCTCTGCTTTCCCAGCCTAGACTTCTGTTCCAGCCTAGCAACTGTGTGCCTGGGCAGAATCCCGTGATGGCTTTGCTCTGTTCCTGGTGAGTTCAACAAGCATCGCAAAGCTATATGAAGCAGTCTTTGCACCCATGTGGACCATGGTGTCTGCACGCTCATGAAATTTCTCAATACATTTGTTACCTTTCCTGATTAAATGGCACTTGGAAGCCAACTCTCCCCTTTCTGTCTTCACCTCTTTTACGCATAATTTCATCATTTTCTGTTTTGTCTTCCTTTACTGCTTCAGGGTGTTATGAATCAGGGTACACACAAAAGGAGCACCCCTCAAAGTGAAGACCCCGTCAGTTCCTTACAAAAGTGATATGTGGTTCACAGGAGTAGGGAGAACTGCATGCTATTCTTGGGCTGCCCTGTGTGAACTGGTTGGCACAGTTGTAGGTGGTTTTGTGGTGGAGTGTGAGAGCCCAGAACCCAAGCTGGAAGTGGGGTTCATCTGCTTTTCATTGAATGAAGATCCTAGGAAGCCCTATCCTACCCTACCCTACCCTACCCTACTCCACCCCATCCCACCCCACCCCATCCCACCCCATCCCATCCCACCCCATCCCAGACCACCCCATCACACCCCATCCCACCCCATCCCACCCCATCCCACCCCACCCCA
>NW_004524659.1:1919534-1942718 GCF_000260255.1 Octodon degus | reverse complement strand
ATCCCATCCCATCCCACCCTATCCCATCCCATCCCATCCCATCTCATTTTATCATCTTAACACCAGGTGCCATGAATATACTGGGCCATCTCTGTTGGCATAGGTTCCAGCAGAGAACCAAGTTCAAGCACAAAGACAAGGACTGTGTTTCAAAGGAGGAAGTGGAAGTGTTCTGTGTGCATGCATGCGCAGGAGCCCAGCAGTGGCCTAGGATCGCTGTGTCCTGGATACCATAGGAGGGGAGTATGGAGGAGAAGCCTTGCTCCTAGTGTTGCCCAAGAGGTAAGACTTATACCAGAAAGTGAGAGAAGGCAGGAAGGACCCTCAAGAAGGCATGGAGGACTGATAGAATGGAGCTGTATTATGCAAAGTATAATTGTGGAGAAAGGTGAGATAGGAAGGAGAACATCCGTGTGTCCCCTGCCAAAGTCCAATTAGGGGCACCAAGCACTGTGTGTATTGCTGAGATCTCGCAAAAATCCTCTGAGCAGGGTGTATTCCACACAAGGACCTCGGGCTTCGAGTGGTAAATCTTTTTCAGGAGGTCCCTGGGGCAGGCATTGAGTGACTCCAACGACACACGCTTTTCCACTTCTCGAGCCTTCTTTTGACCAGATATTGTTTTCTTTCCTCTTCCCCTAGAGAGAAGGCTGGAGCACCATCATTTACACAGGGCCAGTTGAATTTCTGTCAATGTGGAATATTCTCTTGAAGACATCCTGGGCCTAGGAGAGCCTGCCGTCTGCCATGCGTTCTCCAATTATGCCAGCATGTCTCTCTCTCTCTCTCATAAATTCCCCCTAGTGAAATGGGACTGTGTTTTCTTTGTTTGGATCTAAATCCTGCTGCTCTATTGATTACTATAATTCAGCCCTAATTGGACTTCTGCAAAGCACACGCACAGATGACAGCAAGCCTCTGGGAAGCACAGCATCCATTATTAATATGACGGTGCTGGCCTTTACCCTGCTCTCTGCCTTCACCTCAGGGAGATGAGCAAAACAGACCTGCCGAGTCATGTGCCTTCCTTATGAATTTATCTCTTCAAAATATTTGTTTCTTCTTCAAGGCAAAGAGAGGTGCAAACTGCACAGCTAGCAAGCATTTCTTTAGTCGCCTCTGTGCTGGCCCAGGGAAGGGTCCATGCAGCAAGTCTTTCCAGGATGTGGAGAAGGCTTAGGCTCCCTCCAAAATAATGACGGACAGAGAGGCAGCTCCTTGACCTCAGGAGCTGGCCAAGATTCTGAGGAGCTGGTGGGAGACAAAGTCAGGATTTATAGCTGGACACCAAAGACAGTCACATTGGGCCTCCTGTTTGGGGCAAGCAGGCCATGGTAGAGGATAGACCATGGACTGTTCTATGGACTGAGACAGAAAAAAGTCCCATTTTCAGGACAGGCGTGGGTAGCCTCCTCACCTCATAAGAGCTTGGAGACCAGTGAAGAGTTTCACAGTCCACTGAGCATTGAAAATGTCAGTGCTAGTGTCTGCTAACTGTTAGCAGCACACCCAGGCCGTGGGTCTGTTTGGTGGACTCCGGTGAACCCTGTGCCCTTTAAATATGGTTGAGCATTTAGAAGATTTCAGTGTTGAGGTGAACTATGCAGTGGTCATGCTCACTGAACACACTTATACATGCACAAAGTGAAGCCCAAGTAAGGGAAGGCAGATGCCCAGGCCCACACTTTTAATTGCACTGCCCTACCCAAGTGGAGAGAGGCAGGAAGCATTGTGGATGTACTTGGGCTGCTCCAATGCTGAGAGGGTAGAGATGAGGTTGGATAATGTCCAGCACTTACGTTTGAGGTTGGTTGTCCTAAGGCTAAGACTTTTCCTCTCTTTTAGCAGTGATAGGTGGAGGAAGAAATCTGGGATTCTATGGCATGCCTGGCACCCAGTCATTCAACCACCTTTTATTACTAGGATTCTCTCTGGCCAGCTTTGGGAATAGAACCGAAGTTAAGACAAAATCCCTGCCCTCAAGCAGCTGACAGCAGAGTACAACAGAGGAGCTCTAAGGAGGCCCAGGGGGATAGATCTTTCTCATGCAGGAAGAGAGCAAGATGTGAAGGGTGTAGGGAAAGAAAAGAGGGAAAGGGAAAGAAAAAGGAATTAAGATGTGTGATGTCCAGGTACCAACTCCACACGAGGAGTGTAAATGCTATGGGCTGCAAGCACGTGCTAGTAAAAAAAGAAAACACTCAACAGTGAAAAGTTTAAAAATATAAAAAAAGCAAACAGAGCAAAAGGCTTCAGATAGCCTAAGGCTGAGAAACAATGAGGAAGGATGAAGACTGGTTGAAGGGATGGGACTTTAATTCTTATTTCATGTTTTTCTTTGTCAAGAACAGGAGCATTTCCTTTTGCAGGGCTTCTGACTGCCTTGGAAGGGGCCCACTGCAGAGCTAGCCCATGGCTTTCATTCTGCAGCTTGCTTTGTGAGAAGAGTGGGGGAAGGGACCCGATTGTCCCCCACCCTTCAGGATTTATTGCTAATCAGATGGCCATAGGAACCCCTCTCCAGCATCTTCTCTTCTGCTTGGCATGTCCTGGACTTTCTCTTGCTGTGGATAGAAGAAAGCCTCGGGAGCAGGGGCCAGCAGCTTCTGCCTGTCACTGGTGTTCTGAGGGTACCTGTGGAGTAAAGATGGGGGCAGGGAGACAGGTGCACTGGCACAAAGAGACAAGGCACTGAGGCTTTGTCTTCCTCGCTCTGCCAAACACTGAAATTAGCAGTCCTGGGGACCACAGCAGGGAGCCGACTGTGCTCCACGGCGTGCCTCCTGCAGCAGGCAGCCCCACCCACCGCCCTGGGTGCACACTCCCCTGGGAGTGGACAGGAGGCTGTCTTCTCTCTCCCCGCTGATGGCAGCCTCAGCAGCTTGGTCTCTCTTTGTTCCTGTCTCTTCCCTGTTCCCATTCTTTGTGAAATAGATGCTTGTTGGGCTCTAGAATCAAAACTACAAGATGGATTCTCAGCTCAGGGCAAAGGGAGGGGTGAGGAATGGGACAGAAAAAGTACCAGAATGTAGTATGAGCAGGTACAAATTCCTTGTGGTGCAGGCGATGAACATGTACATATGAATTGTACCAATAAACTTAGTAATAATTTTTTTTAAAGGTGGGGGCATGTGGCCCTGGAGTGTCCATCCTGGGGACATGAGTGAGTGATGAACACTGAAGCCCACTAACCCTTATCTATCTCTTCCTTGTACCTACACCTTGATTTTAATCAACTTCCCTGTTATCTTTGCACTGTGGTAGTGCACATCATAGAAGCACAAGTCTCTATCATCTGTTAATAAGATGAGCATCTGCTCTTCTCTAGTTCTTCTGTTTGGGAGAGTGGGAGAGCAGCGTGAGGGGGAGCAGGAGCAGCAGCTGGGGCTGTCTGCAGATGTCCTCACACCTGAAGCAAGCACCTCCTCTCCCCTGGTGCTGCCAACCAGCTGCTCCTCTCTGATATCTCTATCAGCTGCCTGCGCCTCGGTGACAAAAGGCTCCATCCTCTTTCATCAAGTCTGAACCATCCCCAAGGCCTATCCATCCTGTATCCTCACCCTGTTACTGTCATTGGAGGTAGGGGGGACCAACTGGCTGTGCACCCAGACAACAGGGCTGGAGCTAGAACTCCTGGGTTCATAGTCTAGTCAGTACCAGCTAGCTGAATACACTTGGGTAGGTTGTATAAGCTTCCTTGTGCCTCAGTTTTCCTACACGGGAAATAAGCTTGCCCTCATACCACTGTGTGTTGTGAAGATCGATGTGGGTGGGCAAAGCCTGCAGGATGGTGCTTGGTGGGTATGTGTGTTCCATGTGTGTTGGCTGACAAGGCCAGGTGGTCTCATTCTTATCTCTGGCCTTGTAACCTCTAACCATTCCACCTGCTCCTCCTCTTTTCTTTTCCTCCTTCTCCTCTTCCTCTTCCTCCTCCGGCTTCTTCCATTTGAAACAGGGTCTCACTATGTCCCTAAGTTGACCATGCTGAGCTGAAACTATCACTCTCAAGTCTCAACCTCCCAGAAAGCTGGGATTATAGGTATGTGCCACCATGCCCAGTCCCTCCTCTTCCTATTGCACCAGCTCCTAACAGATGACCTGCCTGTGTCACACTTGTCCCCTTCTTCCACATCACCTTCTTTACTGATTCTGGAGAGCTCATCTCCCTATCATTCAAGACCCTTTGCTGGCTTCCAGTGTGTTCAGGAAGAAGCCCAGACCTGCTTATTGGTTCTCCTCAGCTTTAGCATCATCTGGAGGCCTGGGCCTTCTGGGCTTATTCTAAGCAGAAGCTAGTCTGATGAATAAAACAAATTTAATTGTTACTGAACAGAATCTATGGGGGTTGGTAGCCAAGAACAGCAACAACATTTTCGATGTTGGAAAGGAATTTTTTTTTCCTTGTATTTTAGGGAAGGGTCTACAGCATGCTCAGGGTCTCACTACTAGATAGGACTTATAACGATTCTCCTGTTTACAGTCTTTCAACTGCTGGGATTACAGTCATGCACCACCATGCTCAGTCTCATTTGCCACCTCAGGGTGCCCCAGGGGTGGGGTTGGCGCAGCAGGCCTGGGGATCAAACTCCTGGCCCTTGTACCTGCTTGTAGACACTTTAATGCACTGAGCTATTTAGCCAGCCGGGAAGGGATTTTTTTATACTGGAACAATTTGCAAACCTCATGCAACCACCTGCTTGTTCTTCTCAAAATGCTTTGAACATCTACAGCCAGAATTTTCTCACGCTCCTTCCTCCTAAAGCACTCTGACCTTGGCTACAGGAGAAGTGCTAAGCATGGTCAAAGCTAAGCGGGATGTCACCGCTCTGAAATCTGCTCTTGTTCCCCACAAGATATTATACGAGACTTTGGACAATGTCCCATGGGAGGACAGTTTCTTACAATGATTAAACACCACTTGAAGTCAATCTGTGTCAATTCAAAACTGAGCTCCAAGAATTACTTGCTGCGTGACCTCAAGGCAGGTACTTAACCTTTTTATCCATCTCCTCATCTGTAGGACAGAGAGAGCAACAGTGCTTAAATAGCTGGATTTATCTTTTGTTTGTTTTAGGTGTATTGAGAGAAACAGCTGACAAGAATTGTATATGCTGAAGTTATCCATGAGTGATACGCATACATCTGTTCTGTAATATTCGCCACATTCAAGCTAGGTGAAATATTCATCACTTCACAGGGTAATCTTCTGGGGGATGGAGGAGGACACTGGACATTCTCAAAGGCCAAGTATACAATACAGTACAGTTAACCATGTTCGCATTTCTACAAATTGGGTCTCCAGAACCTTCTCATTTTTTTTTAATCAACCTCTTTCCGTTTCCCCATCCACCCTCCTAACCTCTCACTACTATTCTACTCCCTGTTTGGAATTTGACACTCTTAGATATTTAGAAATGAGATTATATGATATTTATCTTTCTGTGGCTGATTTATTTCACATAACATATAACGTCAAGTTCATCCATGTTGCTGTACATGGCAAGATTTTCTTCTTTACTAAGACTGCATAATTCGTGTGTGTGTGTGTGTGTGTGTGTGTGTGTGTATTTGTTGGTTTTTATCTGTCAGCTGACATTTAGATTGCTTTCATACATTAGCTTTTGTAAGTAATACTTTAATGTACACAAGATTATATCTATCTCTTCAACATATTTGTTTTGTTTCTCCTAAATAGAAAACCCAGAAACAAGATTGATGACTCATCAGGAAATTCTGTTTTAAGCTTCTGAGCAATTTCAATGCTGATTTTTATAATGGCAATACCAATTTTCACTTCTACTAACAAGGTACAAGGATTCCTTCTCTCAGTATCTTTATCAATATATTTATATATCTATCTATCTATTTTTGGTAATAGCTATTTTTAACAAAATGAAATAATAGTTAATTGTAGTTTTGATTTGATTTGCATTTTCTAGGTGACTAGCATTGGGCACTTTTTCATGTATTTTTCTGTTGCCTGTTCATCTTTTATAAAACTTCTTTTCATGCTCTGCCCAATTTTACATGGTTATTACTATTTTTGCTATTGAGTTACATGAGTTACTTACACATTTTGTATACTAACCTCTTATCATATATATACTTTGCAGTATCTCTCCCATTTTATGGGTTGATTTCCATGCCCTTGATTACTTTGTATGACTGATTTTAATTTAAAGAAATTCCATTTGCTGATCTGGGCAGTTTTTTTTTTTTTTTTTTTTTTTTTTTTTTGTCTGTACTTTTCATGTCTTTCAAAGCACATCTTTTAGACCATTGTCAAGTGGATTTTCTTTAAGTGGTTTTGTGTTTTCAGGTCATATGATTATGTCATATGTTGAATTTATTTTAAGCAAATTTTTAATTTTTATTAGTACATGTTTGCAATACATAATGATTACATTCATAACATGTTATGCTTCTTGCTATCTTTCTTCCTCTCCCTTCTTCCCTCCCTTAATTTTAAATGTGGATAGTCAATTTTTAAAGTACCATTTGTCATCTTCTAATGTATGTTTTTTGGTTTCTTTGTAAAGAACCAGACGGCTATAGTTGTGTAGGTTCTTATTTCTGTGTTTTATTCTATTCCATTGACCTATGCATCTATTTTCCCCAGTACCATGCTGTTTTGTTACAGAGGAATGAAGTATACTTTCAAATTTGGCATTGTGATCCTCTCAGCATTTCTTTATTCTGGGTCTTTTTGCTCCCAGATACAGCTGCATCATAAGCTGAGGAACATCCATGCTGCACTTTTGACATTCTGTGTTTTCCCCTTCTCCGTAATTTGGTGACCTCAAACCATCCTCCTTTGGCCTGAAAGGTTTCTGCTGACAAGTCTCCTACTACTCTCGTGAAACTTCTCCTGTATACCAGGAGTTGTTCTCTTCTTCCTATCAACCCTTTGGCTTTCACTTTGAAGGATTGAGAACAATGCCTCTCAATGAAGATTTCTTTTTATTTAATTTATTGCGCTTTGGACTCTATATATCTGAATGTTTGTCTCACTTTCAATATTTGGAGAGTTTTTGTCATTAGTTTTTAAAATATATTTTCTGCCCATTTCTCTGATCCTTCTAAGATATCCACAATGTGTGTGTTGGTTCTCTTGATGATGTCTCATACATCACATCGATTTTCTTCACTCTTCTAAATGAAGTGTTTTCCTGTTCTGACTAGATGCTTTTAAATGACCTGTCTTCAAGTTCATAGATTCTTTCTTCTACTTGATTGATTGTGCTGTTGAAGCTTTCTATAGATTTTTAGATTTCATTTATTGCATTCTTTAGTTTCAGAATTTCTATTCGGTTCTCTTTTTATGATTTCTATCTCTTTGTTAAACTTCTAATTTTATTTTTCTGATTTCATTGAGTTGACTGTTGTTCTCTTTTAGCTCGCTCAACTTCTTTGAGATAAATATTTTTAGTTTCTTTGGGGCTGGTCACTGAAAACTTAGTGTGCTTCTTTATATGATATCAGGTTTCCCTAATTTTCATAGTGATTACATTTGATTCTGTACATTTGAAAGAGCAGCCATGTCTTGTAGACTTCATACATCGGCTTTATAGGGAAAGACCTTGTCCTGCGAATGAGCTGAAGGCACTGAGCAGGGAGGGTGTGAGGTGACAGTGGATCTAGTGGGGGATCTGAGCACAGGAACAGGGAGTAGTGTGGTCATATGGCAACGCTAAGTCTAGGACCAGTCAGTGTTTCTACATTTGGGTTACTGCTTGCCCTTGGGTGTAGGCATGCCTGAGACAGTAGCATCTCAGGAGTGGTAGAGCAGGTGGGCTTTGTACAGCTTTGAACCTAGGCTCTGCATTAACAAAACTTTCATGCCTCTTTTGTGGCAAAGATTCCAGTGGTCATCTCTCTGCACTAAGCTATGCAAGCCCGGAGAGTGGGGTGCTGTGGTTAAAATGCTTTCTATGTAGCGGTCTTTGGGTTTTGTGCTTTGCTGTGTTACTGTAACTTCACCACTGTACTCCAGAGCATACCCCTCACCCTGAGATATTTTGCTACATATAGTAGTTATCAAAACATCATTTTTGTGGAGAAATAAGGGCTGGGACCTCCTGGTGTGCCATCTTGCTGATGTCCCTCTTAGGGTGTCTGTATATGTTAATATGTGTAAAATAGCTAATCTGTTTCTTGTCATTTAAATGCTCTATGATTCTGATTTCATATTATTTGATTGCAAAATTTTGTTCTGTCTCTGTAAGATCTCTTTGGGAGTTAGTGTTCTATGTCTTTGTGTCCTGGGATGGGATCTGTAGACATTAGAGAACTGGAGAGTGTTTGTGTAATGTTGGCATAGAAGAGGGCCAGCTGCTACCCCTTCAAGCCCAGGCTCAAGAACCCCCTATGTGTTGGACAGGTAAGCCTAGAAATTGTTTGTGTGTTGCCCTCTCTTGATCTCATACTTAGCAGGGATCAGAAAAGGAATTGCCCAGGATCTGAGCTTCTTGCTGGGAGAGACGAATACTACCATATGAGGTTTCTGACATCAAGAGAATACTCATATATGAGGCTTCTACCATCAAGTCAATCAGAAAGGCTTTGCGAAACACCTTAGGGTTTTTATGGAGCCTCCATTACCTTTAGAAGATGCTCACAATGTTTCAGATATGTCCATCATGACATCTGGAAGCTACCAAATTCATTCCTTACTGCTCACTTTCCTGTGGCTTCCTTCCATTCCTGCCAACCAGCTTTGCTGAAGTATGTCCGTGATTCTGCTCAAAGGGAAGAAGCTCGTCAGGGCCTCTAGAGTTTCTGCCCCTCCTTGCTTAGCAATTGTTCAGCTGTATTCAAAGGCCAGGGAGGCCACACCTGGGAGGTTGAGGGGCTGTGTCTAAGTCTTCTCTATGGAGTTAGATAATGAAGGCCATACTTCTGTATCTCATCTTCCTCAGACAGCAAAACATGTGGACACTTCTCTATGCAGTGCCCCAGGCATCAGATGACTGCAGTACTCAACTTACTGCTATATGACTGCATGGTCTGGTGGCTCAGAATATGGGCCTGGAGAGAAAGAGCATCTCAGGCTGCCTTGCACTGTCTCTTCCTCTACTTCCCTGGAGCTTCCTTCTGCATACTTCAGCCCTTGCTTACCTGAAAGCCTCACCGTAAACCAACTCTCACTCGCTCCCATGCTGTGAATCCTTGTCCTAGTTACTTTTCTCTCACTGCTGGGACAAAATTCCCAACACCTTTAATTAAGGGAGGAAAGACAGCAAAGGCAGCAAGAACAAAATTGGGGGAAAGTAAGCCTCTTTGACTCCCTTATATTGTATGTAGGCTACCTGTTCTTGGGTGGGTGTAGCAATCACACCATTTCCATGTCTTCTTACACAGGCTCAGGATGTTTATAAAGTGAAGACCCTGTCCCCCTGCTGAGTCAGCTCATTTAACTTTCTAAACTTTTCAAGTTGGTGCAATGAACAACATTCTAGAGTGGTAAAGGCATGTCCTCTACTCACTAGGATATAGAACTGCTGAGTTACTTAGTTAAGCTTCTAGACTTTAGCAGTTGACACAATGCATCAATCATTACAATCCACCTGCTGTCAACTTGGCAAGCAGACACATTTCCTTAAGCTGGTTTTCAGCTATAATAACAGGCATATTCTTATCATTGCACAACTTGAACATTATAACAAAGGTGTAACACTCATTAAGAACCAGTATTAAGTCCATCAACATTATATTACAATAGAACCATAGCAGTGCTCAATTCTCAACTCCCAGAACCATCCCAGTCTTTCTTGTGCCCTTTTTCCAATACCTGTCTCTGTCCTTTCTCACATTTTGAGCACTGTACTAAGGCCTAGGGATTGAGCTAACCTGGATATATCCACCCACCCTAGACATGGATTTCCTCATAAAATCTTTCTTCTTTATCTCCTTTGTTTATGTCAGTAGGAGTTGACTCCCCTTTTCCCAACTTTTTCCTATTAAGAGGATTTCCATCTAGGTAGTGGAGATGGGATGAGCACTTGTGGAGTGGGATTGATGTCCCAGGGTGGGTGAAAACCCCATGCTGAGATTACCACTTTGGGAATGGAGGGAGCTGGAAAATCTATGGACATCAGAAAAGTTGTAAAAGGATGTAGAATAGTTCTATGTCCATGGAGGAGGGCAGAGAAGGAGAAGAAAAGGAAATAGGTAGAGAGGTAGGAGGAGCAGAGAGAGCAGAAAAGAGAGAGAGAGAGAAAAGGGTATAGAGAGTGAGAAAAGGAGAAGAAGGCAGAAGAGAGAGTAGAAGAGGAAGTTGGGGAGTGGGATGGGACTTCAGGTCCTAGAAACACCATACGAAAAGGAATTTTGTTTTAATAAGACTAGCATTCTATGTCCCAAAGAGTACTCAATCATACTTCAAACCTAGGGCTTTAGGTAAAGCAAACTATTCTTTTCCTCTATAAACTTTTCTTTTGTCCATAAGACTTTCCTTTGGAAACCTGCTTAGATTGACCCAAGTGTATAGAAAAGCTTCCCTCATGTTAGCTAAATACACAGTTCTGGAGGAAGGCTGCCAGATTTGCACCCAGGTTCCACCATTTCCTGTACCAGGTCTGCCTACACCACCTTCTAGGATGAGGCTCACCCTCCCCTTGTCTTTGTAAACTGGGAATGGCAGAGCTTACACTGTAGAACTGTATCCCAGCCTGAATGAGTTGGCCCAGAAGAGGTGTTTAATCAGTTCCTGGCACATCTCTTCCCTGGCTTTTATGTTACTTTCTTGTCTGGAAAACTAAGCTGAATCCTTTTCAAATACAATCCTTATTCACAAGTCCAGACCTGGATCCTGGGCTACATGCTGAGGCTGAGGAGGTGGTGCATAAAGTCCACCCACAATCTGATGGGAGGACAGTTATGAGATGCTAATGATTCCAAATGACAATTTCAAATGACTGGGAGCAAAGATCAAGTCCACCAACTGGAGTAGGGATAAGCGATATCCTTCCATGATGTGACTGGCGGGCTGGTGTTCGCCAGAAGGGCTGCTGTAGAGAGTAAAGCACAAAAGATGTTTCTGGAGATGAACTTGAGTGGGGTGATGGGGAATCTTGATCTGAGAAGAAAGCTGACATACAGATCAGGGAGATCCCGTATGGCCACTGAATGACCCTCAATATGAATATGCAAAATGTCATCAGTCATGCAAGATTTTGCTGTTGTTTCAGTCCTGAAAAACATTTTTGACTGATAAAAAAAGTTATAGTCAAATGCATTGGGCATTCAAGGTGAAAGTGTACCATTCAATGATTCTGATAGTTGGCCAGAGTCTTAGAGGACTTATTTTCAGAATTATGGGTTTTTTCCATAGGTGATGTGACAGGACACATGGTTGGTCTCTCATCAAAAATGAACCCATGCTGTTTCCTAGGGAACAGAAATGCACTAGAAACCAACAGATGCCTCAAGATCACCTTTCATTAGTAAAAAAGACTGATAAAAGTGGTTAAACATATTTGTATCACCAAGAGTAAAATAAGCCAAATGAGACCATCATGTGTGTACCCCAGTTGTCTAAGTCAGTGGGGGTGTGTGAAAGGAGGAGCAGTTTCTTTTGGCTCATGGATTCAGTTCATGGTTTTGTGGCTCTAAGGCAGAAGTGGCCTGGTGATAGAAGGGCACTAAAAAGGGAAGCTGCTCAGTTAGTAATAGCTAGGGGAGAGAGACAAACAGAGAGAGAGAGAGAGAGAGAGAGAGAGAGAGAGAGAGAGAGACAGAGAGAGAGAGAGAGAGAACACGGATCACAGATATACCCTTCTGGATGATGCTCCCAGTGATATATAACCTTCAGTCAGGTCTCACCACCTCACAGTCCATTCAGTTGTCAACTCATCAGCAGATTAATCCATTCATGAAAACCATGCCCCCATGATCCAATCATCTTCTGAGAGTCCTACCTCTGTACACATGAGAATTTGTGGGTACAATTTAGGTCTAAACTCTAATGATACCTAAGGCAAGGATTAGCAAATTTCTTTCATGGATAAGGATGCTAAGGTAAAGAGACTCCACTGTTTCCAGCTTGAAAGGTGTAGGTGATACGAAGGATATACCTAAGGCACCCAGTACATTACAGTTAAAATCAAGATCACAATTCAGATCCCTAAATACTAGGCCAATGAGCTTTATTCCCTACTCCAGAAATTGAGTTTGCTACCTAGGAATTGTAAGGATTTCAGGAATGAGATATCTCTAAATATACCATTGATATTGATGAATAATCTTCCATCATAAACTCCAAGTTTCTGAATTATTTTTGGTACCAAGACTTGAACTCTGGGCCTTGTGCTTGCCAGGCAGGTGCTTGTGCTGCTGAGCTGCAACTGTGGTAGTTTAGGAAACTTTATTGACTTAAAACAACAACAGTTGTTGGGCATGGTGATACATGCCCATAATCCTAGCACATAGGAGGCTGAGGCAGGAGCTTCGTTGTGAATCTGAGGCCATTCTAAGCTACACAGTGAGTTCAGAACTAGCCTGAACTACATAATAAATTCCTGTCTCAACAAAACAAAACAAATAAAAGAGAACAAGTCCATGAATTTATGTAGACTTCACGATACCTAAAGTGACAGGTGTGACTCCTGGAAAAGCCTGCTCACTTTCTCCCCATGCTGAAGTCTGGATATACCTATTCTCCCATTTTATTTTTCCCATTCCAGTTTTATTTTCAATGGGTTTAGATAGTTTGAAATTCAACAGACTAAAAGATAGCAATCCAGTGAAAATTCCTTCTCTTGCCCCACTCGTGTCTTCAGCATGCAGCACCCAGTTTCTGTCCCAAGAAATAATCAAATCCTCTCTTTCTAGTGTTTGTGCATAGAAAGTACATTTATTTGCAGCTGAGTGTGTCTAGCTCTGGTTTGTGTAGCCATCATTAGCATACTGTTGTGCTTTGCACTTATCCTTACTTGCTGTATCTAGAGTACATGGTACCGTACCCTAGAAGTTCATAGCGCTTGTCTATATTTATTATTATAGTTATAGCAGATTCTGATGATGGGTATGTGCACTGCTTCCAATCTGTTGCCATTATAATTAGTGTTTCCGTGAGTAACCCCATGCATTCATCATAGTTCCTAGAAGTAGATTCTTGGAACACATGGTGCATACATTTATAATTTTGAAAGATAGAGTCAAATTGGCCTCATACCTAGTGCAACAATCAGCTCCTATATCCTTTGGTTCCATTTATTCTGAACCCTGCTTCTGGCTGTCACTTGCATCATCTTTATAAAGCCAGAGCAGTGAGGATGGCAACATCCTCTCAGCTCCTCGGAGACCAGGAAAGAAGATGGTGAGTAACCCTCACTAACGTCACTGGTGACTTTCATGATGCTAAATCCAAAGGGCACTTGGGTTTTGCTCTTACTGGTTTTCACACCGCTTGGCACTGCTCTCTGCTTCTTCCTATTTGATTTTCCTCCAGTTTCTCCAGCAGAGGCATTGTCTCCTTTGCATCTTACTTTCCTTCTCACATCTGATAAGTGACCATGTTTAACTTTGGCTGCATATTAGAAACACCCAGGGAAGCCTTTGAAACTTCAGAGGCTCAGGTAACACCCCACACTGATTCAATTACAAAATCATCATCTACAGAGGTGGAACCCAGGAGTCAGCATTTATAAAGTACTCTACATGCCTCCAATGTACAACACAGGTGGAGAGAAATCCCATTATGTGGTGGGTTTCACAGAGACTATTCAATTTCTCTTATCCTTATATTACCTCCTGTAAAAGTTGCATGCAGGCTCACAGCTTTGATTACCATCCAGATATATATGACTTACAGGTTTACACCTCTACCCTAGATCATTCCTGTGTGCTCTACATGGAGTCAACTTAGTCTCTCTCTCTCTCTCTCTCTCTCTCTCTCTCTCTCTCTCTCTCTCTCTGTACTGGGGATCAAACTCAGAACTTTGCAGCATCTCTTTTATAGATATTTAAACTCAGTAATACAAAAATAGACTGATGACCATCACCCCTCAAAGATGATGATTTTTTTATTATTTCCACTTCAGTGAGTACCGCTACTCTCCATTCAGTAGTACAGTTCTTCCCTTCGCAGTCCACTCATCTTCTCAGCAGTGTAGCAACCTCCTCTCAGTTCTATCTAATCATTCTGTAATCTTTACACCACATGGTAGCTGGAGTGGTAACTTCAAAATTGCCTTTGTTCATGGTATACCTCCCTATTTTGCTACAAACCCTCCAGTGGCTTTTCTTTAACTCTGGTATAAAAACACACATGTTGTCCCACAAGGCCATCCTTGACTAAGCTCCTGCTGTCCTGTACAGCTCCCTGCCTATGTCCACCACATATTTTTTTTCTTAGACACCCAGCCTTCTCCCAGTTCTTAATATATCTCACTTTTCCTTTCCCAAATGGTCCTTTCAGATTTACTTTCCACCCTCAAACTATTTTTTTCTCCCATCTTACTTTTACTCCTAGTCTTGTAGATCTTAGGTATTAACTCATGGGATTTTCCCTAGAGGACACTTTTCTTTCCTTGAACAGTGGGCTAAACCAGACCTTCCTTTGATAAGCTCTAATGAATTCTGGTTTGTTTTCATTAATAGTAGTTGCATGTTTACAATTGCACACTGTCTTATATGATCATTAATTAATGCTTCTTTTTCACTTTTAGACCATATGCTCCTTGAAAGTAGGAAAAATGGCTCTTGCTTTCTGCCATTATATTTTTCAAGGACTTACACAATGCCTGGCACCCTATAGTAGGTGCTTATACACGGTAAAAAGTTAACCAGAACTTTATATTGATCACTTGGTGCTATGGTCTGGAGGTTGAAAGCACCCCAGAAGTTCATTTGTTTGAGGCTTGGTTTCCAGAGTGGCACTCTGGGGAGGTGGCGGGATCTTTAGATGGGAGGGCATGGTAGGAAGTCTCGAGGACACTGGGGCTCTGCTCTTGGAAGTCATAGGTTTCACGAGTGATCTTTCAGTAGCTCTCATGTGTGGCTTCTTAAAGTCTTGAGAGAAGATTATTATAAAAGGAGTAAGACTAGCCCAACTTGTTCGCTTTCTCTGTCCTAGTTTTGGGATGTCACTGTTTTGTTTCTTGGCATACCATCCATCATCTGACACTTACCAGGAGTCCCCAGTCAGAGTCAGAGCTGGGCTTGCACGAAGCTCTTCAGACTTGACTTTCCCAAATGGGAGCCAGATAAACCTCTTAACCCGAGATAAATACCCGTGTCAGAAATGTAAAGCTGACTGCTACCCCACACAGGTATTTCAGCATGATCCTACATTGCCTTCGGTTCATAAGGATGATTCCAGCAGCAGCAGCAGCAGCAGCAGCAGTCTCAGGCCTCTTACCCTGCAAGGGACATTTTACCTCTTACTGTCTCCACTGTGTCAGTTGGCAGCTCCTTCAGAATGAGAGTTATCAATGAAAATCATTCGCAATCAATAACTTCTAACAGTACTACATAAATACTTGAAAAAATATGAAGAAGTGTTTACAGTAGCTGCATCTCATAAGGGAGATTTACAGAACTATTAAAAATTATTAGACTTCTTCTGCAATGGAGTGGTTTTCACAAGCGGCACTGCAAGACTTCCTATCCAGGCTCTGCAGAATGTTTATTTTCATGTTTTCAAAATACTGTATTTCTTCCACCATTAAATTTTATCTCAGTGGCGTTGTTTTAAAGGACCTATTTCTCCAACTCTTCTGATCTTGTAATTCAGCTTCAAAATATGTTGCTTTGGAAACCCTCTGAAGACCATATAGGTCCAGGCCATGGCTGCGGGGACTGTGCTGAATAATGCACGAGGCTTCTGAGGGTTTCAGGGATATAAATGTGCATGTCAGGGCTGTAGGCCTGCTGGCTGGTCATCGGCTACAACTTCCTGGTAAAGATGGAATGTTTCCACTGTAAGTGCGAAAGCAAGGAGCCAGTATTCCAGTGTGCTCCTGCGATCGCTTTGGCCATGCAGAGCGTGTGTCTTTAATTCACCCTGACACGTGCATTGTCAACACGTACAGAATAAGAACTCGAATGTTTCTGAATTGCAGTGTCTACTGCCCTTAGCACATCCCAATATTGTGGCCAGTGGTTCTTCCTGGAAAAGCTGACCTCTGGATAAAGTCAAGGCTCTCAAAGCAGAAGAGAGCATCCTGGCATGGTGCTGTGATGCTATTTTGGGTCCTGACTTCACTTTAGAGCAGAAACAATCAGAACCACACGAGATGGAGGCTGTCTCTTCTGTGTTGAAATGTGTCCAAGAACAAGGATTGGGAGTTCCTGTCACCAGGACCTAATATCCACTTGGTCAGGTCCTATAAGCATTCCCCAGCATATATATATATATATATATATATATATATATATATATATATATATCCTCTTTGCCTTGGCCTCCGTTATTCTTTTTAGTCCCTCAGCCTAGCTCCAGAAATTCAGCACAAATTCCACCCCCCACCTCCCCACACCCCTCCACATAGGAGTGTTTCCTTTCCAAGATTTCTGAGCAGGCCTGGTGCTCTGTCTCTAGGTGCCCAAGCACAGCCTTACTGTCCAGAAGGTGAAGCAGGGTGAAATGTCATATGAGCCTTGTAGCTCTATTTAACCCAATCCCCATCACCTGGAGGGAATGTGGGCTCAGCATGGCTAAATTTTTTGATTTTTCAAGTAAATTTCCACATGAAGTTTACATTTTTTTTTATGTTGCTGAGATTTTAAATTTCTGCAGCCCAAATAAAATATATGAAGCTGGTCCCAGCCTTCACGAGGCTCTTACATTCATGGACCTCTGTTTCCCTTCAGGCACTGATTGTGTTCCCTGAATTCCTCCAAAGTCCAAATGCAATAAAGTCAGCATGCAAAAGTGCAGGAAAGCCTGGGGAGGTGAAGGCTGAATGACCAAGGCAACAGATGCAAAAATGGGTGGGAACATTGGGTTCTATAGTTTGGTAAACTTCATGGTGCCTCCACCTCTGATGCTCCCCTTGGTAGTTGTCTCCCCAGTGTGTCCTCGCTCTAATGATTGACTATTGCTGCTTAGGAGCTGTGGGGAGGGGGCTGTACAGACAGCAAGGCTGGGGAATCCCATGTCGCCTGTGTGCTAGAAAAGTCTCTGTGCTGAGGACTGCACTGAGGTACAGGTGGCTGGCATCTGTGGCGGGCTCCATTCTCTGCTTCCTTAATGAGGAGATGGCTGTTGGCTGCCAAGCCCAGTGCCAGCCACAGCACTGCTGCTCCTCTAAGCTTCAGTTACATGCACCTGCCCTGGGTTAATCCTGTGCTTGTGGGCTCCAAATTTAGGGTGAGTGCTTGACTCCCTAGGCAGCCCTTGGTATCCAGCCCTATTAATCAATTAAACCTCAGTTGGGGCAGGAATGTCAATCACAAGTTATACAGCCTTGTCAGGGCCTGACCTATCAATGGAAAATCAAGATGAGGAAAATGGTTTGTTCAAGGTAATCCTGTTTAAACTAGATACGGTTTCTACATATCCCGTTGGCCATTCACAGAGGAAGTAATGTGAATGGAATTGCAAAGCCTGCACACAGAGAACTGCTAGGAAGCTCGCCTAAGGGTACAGGGAAGCTGTTTCAAGGATCCTCTAGACTTTCATCTCCTCAGAGTAGCCCCCTTTGGGACTACTTAGCAAGTCCTGCAGATGACTGAACACTGAGGAGAGTGCTCACCAACACTGGTGTCCTGCAAGACTGGGCTGGGAGGATTGTCAGCAGGGACTGGGAAGTATCTTGGCCAGAAGTAGGTAGAAGACTGAAAGTAGGTAGAAGCTTGCCCATAAATGCTTCTGAGCTTGCTTTGGTTCCCAATATTTCCTTGAGGGAGAAATCCTTGCTATATATGTGTGAGAATTCTGTCCCAATTGTTATAGTTCTGGAAAACATTTGAAAGGAAGGAGACAATCCACAGGGTCAAGATTTTTCTCCTGTGAGCACAAGGCTACCCCACACCTGTGTCGTCTATTCTCAGTTCACAGCATGGATTCTTCCAGACTCTCCTGACAGTGGTGTCCAAGTGCTCTCTAAACTCCCCTAGATGGCACCTCTGACATCATCTCTAACCCCCTCTCCCCGCTTGCCCCAGCCCTGGCTATGGGGTGTAAATGTGTGGTGTGTTTGCTGGTTGTTAGACACACCCAGATTGGAATTGCTGCAATTGTTTTTCAAGCCAGGACTCATTGTTCCCCATATTCTTACTGACTTCTCAATATTCCATGGCTCAGTTGCGAAGTTCCCTCTTTGGTGAGATCCTTCCTGATGATGCACAATAGGCTCTAGGGCTCTTGTCCTGTTTCCTACACAACTTTATTCTGGGCCCGAATTCTCATTTAATTTTTACTTATTTGTCTGTCTTCTCTATGGTGGTAGCACCTGGTTGGCTATGGTGGTTGAAAAAGCTGTCATTTATGATAGAAGCAACAATCTGATTCAGGAAAGAAGGCTCTTGTTCTTTTATATCATATAGCCAAAGTTATATTAGCAGAGGAAATTGTCAAGGACTCAGAATAAAGGCTCTGGGACTTTACCCTATGTAGAAGATCAAAGGTTAGCTTGTCACAGTTTTGTGGATATAAGCAGAATGCAAAAGACCTCTAGGTCAGAAACAAAGAACTTACAGCAGCGGCAAGTAGCCCGGGCACCAACTTTGTCTTCAAAAGCTTCGTCAGCCCTAGTTTCCACATGATGATACGATCCAGGTGACAGCCAGCTGCACACTCAGCAGATGTACTATAAAAGAGAAAGCCTGAGTTTAGACAACCAGCTTGATCACGGGAAAGGAAAGTAAGCAAACCTGGTCTTAGCTCTAGAAGGGGACATTTATTTTTTTATCTTCTTTGGCAGTTCACTAATAGTGATCTTTTTAAAGGTTTTTCAGAACAGAGGAAATCAGACATACAGAAACATGGAAGAAACAAAAACTTGCTTCTTTGCCAACCCTGGAGGCTCTGTAGGTTGTCTTTTGCAATATAATATATAACTTATTTAGTTTAATACTTGGGAGCAACCAAAGTAAAAGCAAAATAAAGCAGACTGAAACACAGAGTAGATCATCCTGCACCTTCTCTCATCAGCAGTGGAACAGGGCAGGAAAGAGAAGCCATGTCTGGGGTCAGGAATGAGCTGGACAAGAAGAGACCCACGCCTGGTGCATGTGTAGAGGGCTAGGTAAAGGGCAGAGTTGGGAGTCATGTCGAGAAAAAGCAAAGAAAGAGGCCTTTGGAGAATGAAAGGGTGTGCTGTGTTTGATTAAGGGCCAATGTCTAAGTTTTCACTTTGTTTCTTTTGAGTTTATGGTTTCAAATTTATGGGCAGTAGGAGGGTGAATCCCTATGGGTCAGGGGATGGTAGTTCTGTTTTCATTTATTTCTCTGTTCTTTCAAAGAAAATGGAGGGAGAGCATGACAGACCCATAAACTAAAAGGCATCCTCGAGACACTTTTGGATTACAGGTGAAGTTTTTGATGGTCCTGTATGGAATAGGTCCAAGGACTTCAGCCTGTAAATATAAGGTAGGGCTCAGCAAAGGGTGAGGTTGCCTCTGACAAAGCAATTCAAGGTATCCATGAACTTCTGAAAGAGTCTGACTCTTCCTCATCCCTGGAAATCAGTGAGGCCAGGACTGAACTTATTGAGAAGGGAGGGGAACATGAGGAAAATTCTTGATTGTCAGTAGTCTATATTTCTAGGAGGCATTTGTTGCCCTCCCCACCACTGCCCAGATTGGCCCTGGGACTTAGGATCCTTGCTTTAAGGGCTGGGCATGTTCTTCCGTGTGAGACTTTGGATAGTGCTTACTGAGGGTCAGCAGGGGAAGCTGAGAGCAAAGCAGCACACCCAAGCAGCAGGAGAGAAGCACGGCAGCTTCTTGTCACCTGCAGCAGGAATCTGGTGGAGGCTGCATTCAAGGGGAAGCAACGTGCATCCTTATTCTGCTGTGAGCAGTGTAGCGTGCCCAGCAGAGCTGCATGTTGTGTCAAACTGCTTTATAATAATCTTTAATAACAAACAGCCAGGGCATTTCGAGTAGTGCCAAGTGAGCTCTGAAGTGGAAAAAAGGAGGCTGCTTCTGAGCATGGCAGCTTTGCCACCTTCCTACTCCCAGCACACGGAGGGAGTGGGAGACAGATGAATACCTCTAATTGCCTCGCCTTCGGGCCAGATGCTGTTAGTGAGAAATAAGATCTTATATTTGGCATTTGGGTGCTGGATGTTGCTATCGGTTGTGCTGCGGGCATGAGTCCAGAGGGCAGTGCGGGTATGGGTCTGGGGTGGGAAACAGGCAGAGTAAATTCTTGGCTGCCAGCTGGTTATGGGGACAGTCCTGTGACCAGACAGCAGCATGGAAACAGGAAGAAGAGTCTGTTATGTTTTAATTCTTTAGTTTGAAAATTTTTTGAGTTTATAGTCAAAATTTATATTCAAAGAACTTTTTATTTAGGATCATAATATCCACAGTAGATAGGTTTTCAAGAGTAGTTTATTACATCATTCTTTTACAGATGAAGAAACTGAGATCTTGATGCTCAATTTAATGAAAAAATAATCAACCAAGCTGCATGTGGTAATCTCAGTCCTCTGGGAGGTTAAGGAAGGAGGATCTCAAGTTTCAGCATAGCCCAGGAAATTTAGTGATGCAAGAACTTGTCTTAAAATAAAAAAATATATAATAATAAGAAGAAATTCAACACTCAACTGTGCCTTTTGTGGAGGAGGGATGGCTCTTGCTCTAAACCACTCAGTTGGAGGAAGAGGCGTGACTTAACCATCATGTTATGGAAAATAGGCATCTATCCACTTCTATGGGTGATCCTCTAAAGACTAAAGTAACCCATTGGAGAACCTCCTACAGCCCTTGCTTTGGGTGCTCAGGCTACAGTGGGATATAACATGGCAACTCCCAGGTGTCACAATTGCTCTAAAAGTACAGAGTGATCTGCTTTCTTGGTTGCCAAGACATGTGTTATTTGAGGCTAACCTATAAAGTACCCTCTGTAGATGAGGCAGAGTGATTCCCTTGAGGCCTCAAAGGGGCTGGCGAGATAGCTCAGCACACTAAAACGCCTGCTTAGACAAGCTTAGGTACAGGGACCATGTTCCCATCCCCAGCACCACTTGCTGCCCAGCCTTGCCCCCAGGGTGGACTGAGCCAGGCAGAGTCCACACATGGTGGCTGGTGCATACCTGTAATCCCAGCGCTGGGGAGGCTGAAAGCAGGATAATCGCCAAGAGTCTGAGCTGCGTAATAAGACCCTGCAACAACCAAATACATTAAAATTAAATAAATAAATAAATAAATAAATAAACATTAAACACGGGGCCTCAAATGTAGATCTTCAAATAGCATAAAGTCAAGGGATATTTTGCAGACAAGGAGGATAGGGGCAGGCAAGAGGAAGATTCGATCCAGAGGTGGCGCTCAGAAATGAGGAAGCTGCTCTTCTTCTCTTACTGTGCTTCTGTAGTCGCTGCTCTGTGGTTTCTCGGCCCTGTTTGTCATCAGCAGCGCCGTCCTCATCCAGAGTATCTGTTTTCCACTTATTTTAGTAAGTGGGGAGATAGTCACCAAGATATTTGATTTTGCAGTGTAAGGAAACAAATACTATTTATTTATCAGTATAATTAGGACAGGAGACACAGCACATCTCAAATGCGTATGAGCGCATTATTGCCGAGCATTCTGTCTTTCAAAGCCTCTTAAAATGAAGCCATGAAACAGCATTCACGCTCACACAGCTACCACCAGGATGGAATTTTCCAGGCTGGCAGAGAAGCCCATGTGCTGCCACAGCTGGATCACAGGCACTTTATTCATTAGGCTCTAATAAGAATTTTACCATTTTCCATAAAGGTGCCATTTCAGATCCCACCAACAAATGAGCCAAGGCTCCAACAGGTGTGAAATTCTTTATTAGCATATGCATGAGGGAGCAGGATCACACTTCAAATATTTAAGATAAAACTTTTTAATAACAGCATAAAAGTAAAGCAGGTGTTAAATTACTGCTGAATTTGCTCTGTCATCCGGGCTCAAATGTTGATGTTCCTGAGTAACTATGAAATTATTGCCACAGGGGACTCAGTGACTCAATCCTGCTAAAGTCCAAGGAGGCAAGCTCTGGGGGTTAAGGACAACAGAGAAGTGGGCAGAAAAGATCCCCCTGAGGAATGGAAGGTGATGTCAATGCTTTAGTGTTCCTGCATTGTCTGGTCATACCGAGAGCAGAGTACAGTAAATTCTGCAAAGGTCAAGAATGATTTATATCAAATGTGTTGACTTTGTATGGCACCTCTTCTGGTAGAAGAATCCCTAGGTCCCTTTGAGAAATGACTTATGTTATGTTGTGTGCAGAATAGCTAGGATTGTCAGCCAGGGCATCCTGCCATCCTCACTGCATTAGATAAAGAACAAAAATGGCCCCATTGGTTTATCTCTTAGGACTTCGATTGTCCAGGTCTCTAGGCATGAGGCCAGGATGGATGGAATGGTTAGTCCTGGTAAGCTGCCAAGTGGTTCTTACTGCTTGGATGCCTGGAGCAGACTTTGCTTATGCTTTATATGTGCACGTTTGTCTGGGTGTTCCTTTGATTTGATGAGTTCTCTAACATCTTCTCAATAAATTCCATGCTTGTTTAGCTTAACCAGAGTTGATTTCTGTTGCTTGCAGTTAAAGACTCTTGACTGATATAAAAATAATAAAAGTAACAAGATGTAGATATTGTTTATTGAGTGCAAAGAGCTTTACTGATGTTATCTCATCAATGTTCATAATGATGGTCTAAAATAGACACTACAATCCTGGTCTTATACATTGGGATATTCAAAGTTATAATCATCCCTGGCCACGTGATCCTTTTCAAATGTGTTTTGTATTGAAGTGAAATGCACTGTATTGATCAGAGTTCTCCATACAGACAGAATCCACAGGATAGATCCTAATAAATACAGATATCAATTTGGATATAGATAAACACATGAGAAGACATCTCTTTTTAAAAGAGGCATAAAAATTTATTAGAGACATTTGGAGGTCTCTACTCTAAATAGACCATGGGCTGTCAAAAGAGAGGAGCCTTGCAGTCTGGAGTTGGGTATATTCACATATATTTTTTTCAAAGTTTTATTGATAAACAGCAATGAGACAGTTTCAAATCCAAT
>NW_004524659.1:1901897-1915404 GCF_000260255.1 Octodon degus | reverse complement strand
TCCGCACACTCACCGGACCTGGGCTAGGACTGGGTCTCATATTCACATATTTTTGATGGAAATCTATAGAGTTTTTGAATCAATAGGAAGTTTTATATTGGTTTACAGAATAAAATGATGGCCTACCCACAGACAGAAGGAGAAAGGCATATTTTATAGATGAAATGTATGACCCTGTGTATCAGTTTGTTTGTTTGTGCTTTTTATAGGTAGCTGTTCTAAGAGAGACTTCTCATGGGAGTTTGCCCTTGTGATGATAAAAGCTGAGAAGTTCCACAATGTGCCTTTTCACAAATTAGAGAACCAAGAAAGATGTTATATAATTTGCTTTGAGTCTCAGAACCAGGGGAAATAAAAATATGAGTCCCAGTCCAAAGTCAGAGGCTACAGAATTAAGTGGGAATGGTGCTGATGTAAGTCCTAGAACCTGAAGATCTCCAAACCAGGAGCTCTGAGGCCTAGGGAAAGGGAGAGGTGGATGTTCCAGCTAAAGCCAATCTAGTGCATTCATTCTTCCTCCTTCTGTGCTCTCTGTGGATTGGATGCAGCCTGCCCACCTTGGTGAGGGAAGATATTTTTTATTCAGTGCAGTTTTAAATGCTACTGTTGTCTTGAAACATCCTCACAGATGCACCCAGAGACAATGTTTTACTAATTACCTGGGGATCTTTTAGCCCAGATGAGTTGACACACCACCATTATTTGTGGCCTTTAACTAGCCCTGCACAATCTCTTTTCTCCAGAAGGATTATAGCTTTGCTCCTAAGTTCTCAGATGAAGGGCAAATGCAGCTTAGACATTATTTTTGTTAATGGCAATATAGTGACCTAGCATATTAAAAAGGAGGCACACCTGAGTCCTTTGAGAAGGATGTTTGTCTTCCTTCTGAATCAGTTATTCGTGTGAATCAAGAATTGTCTAACATAGAAATTAATTCTCGGTAGGAGAGGTCAGAGAACCTGCCTTGGGTGAATGAGAAGAAATAATGGCCAGGTTCAAATGAAATGTAGAAGCGGGCTGTTTTGGGAAGCGAGAATCCATTTCCTGCTAAACAAGTCTGTCCAGTAGCAGATCTGTGGGCCTACTGAACATTGTTCAAGAGTGGCCTCAGGGTATTTGTGGATGAGACTATTCTAGTTATCTCATGACCAATTTGGAATTGATCCGGGTCACAGGCTGCAAAATCTAAGGTCTACCAGAGCCAGGTGCTGACAGGGAGTGAAAGTGGTCAGATGTAATACAGGGAGGAGCATAACGTCGGGGCCACACAAATCATAGCTAGCCAACTCAAGCAAGTACGCTAGAGCCACTGGTGGAATTTCAAGTCCTAGGACAGTTGTGGGTTTATTTATTTGGAGGAGAAGGATTTTTACAGTTGACATGAGGAGGGAAATATTTTGCCAGTTTTCTTGTAGGTATTTGAAAGTATGCACTAATGCATACTTGTTAGGAAAGCCATCCCAGTTTCCTTCTATCTTGTCATTATAGTGGAAGCAGCAGTTAAGAACTGAACATTTATTTTAAAAGTCTGAATTTCCCCTTTCTCTTTATGTATCACATTATCTTAGCATAGATTAAGAAGCAAATGAAACCAAGGCTCTATGAGGGTGGGGCATGGGGTACTTTGTGGAGCATCAGGAGGGCAGATGAGAAGATGAACACATTGGCAGCTTCCCTGTTCTGTCAAGGACCTGTCATTCACACAGCATGCTCAATTTATCCATGAGACACTGTGGGTTAGCACAGTCTGTAGGAGGTACTGATCAATAAGAGATACTTTATTTCTCATGAATAATTCTGGCTTCTCAGGTGGGCAAGAGGAGGTCTTTCTCGTGGGACAAGACGCATGTCTCCCACAGGGTCAAGGCTGGCATGATGATTTTGTTGGTGTCTCAGAGCTGGTTTTTGACCTCAAAAGATGACACAGAGCTTTAACTCCAGAGACACCAACAGAGTATTTCCATCTTTGCCCAAAGATCCAAATAATCTCAATTATTTTGGACAGGTTATATTAAACAAGAAATTCTGATCTAATAGCTTATCTATATAAATTGCTTAGGAATTACTTCATTTGAATAACATTTGCATTCATATTTAAATTCTTGACTTAGTGTGGTTTGTGTTGGTATAATATTATATCACACACTTTTGAATTTATGAAGAAAAGGAATGTATTTCTAATAGCTCTGAAGGCTGGGAATTCTAAATGCAAGCAACCTAAATCTGGTAAAGGCCTTCTTGCTATAATATCTTGTGGTAGAATGTGTGTGTGTGTGTGTGTGTGTGTGTGCACAGTCACACAAGGTGGAGGGAAAAGACTAAACTCATCCTTTTATTTGGTACTCAGTCTTTAACGCTAATCAGATTTTTTTTTTTTTTTTTCAGTACTGGGGGTTGAACTCAGGCCCTTGTGCCTTCCAGGCAAGCGCTTATTTTACTGAGCTATCTCCCTGGCCCCTGTACTAAGCAGATTACTCCCATGAGAATTAATCCACTAATGAGAGAGACTCCCCAGGATCTAATCACATAGCAGCCCTGCTGTGCTGGGGATTAAGTTCTCCATAGGAACCTTGGGAGGCTCATCAAATTGTAGCAATTTGAACTCTCTGGACAGTATAGGGCAGTGGTGACAAGCCTCTGGCACATGTGCCACAACAGGCTGCTTGTACCACAGAATCCTCCAAAACATTCACTGCTATGGTCTGGACTCTTCTTACTTTCCTTACCACTTCCTCTTTCTTCCGCTTGCACCCAGAGCTGATTGATCGAAGGCAGCGGTTGCCGTGAGAGCAGTCAGGATGTCACTTCCTATACCTGACCGACCAGTTGCAGCAGAACAGCACCAAACACCAGTAAGCCTGCCCCATGAGATGTCCACCAAGTTGTTAAGAAGCCAGTGGAAAAATACGAAGAGAAGTGGAACATTATTTTTCTTATTCCCTCTTTTGGGGATATGGTGGAGGAGGTAAGGAGTGGTCATCGCAGTGTTTTCCAAAACAAAATGGCATCATTGAGGGCTAAAATAGGCCCAGGTACACAGCATATGCAGGATACTACATGCTGTCAGTTAGTGCTGCTATAGACTGCATGGCTTATAAGCAGCAATCATTTGTTCCTCGCAGTTTTGGAGGCTGGAAGTAAAAAATCAGGGTTTGAGCATGGTTGGTTTCTATGAGGACCCTCTTTGGGGTTGCAGACTTTCAAATTCTTGCATCCTCACATGGTAGAAAGACACAGAGAGGTTTCTGGGGGCCCTCTCATTACTGCACTAATCCTGTCCCTGAGGTATAATGCCTTCATGGCCTGATTCTGTCACAATATTGCCACCTCCTGATACCATCAACTCGGGGTTGAAGATTTCAGCATGTGAATTTTGGGGATCACAGGCACTCAGCTGACTACACAAAAGTAAACTGAGACGACACACTTCATGTGAAAGGGTCATTGAGTGCTGATTTCAAATCTGAATTTTTCTCAGGAGAATGCATGTCTTGATATTTCTGTAAAATCTTTTCAGTGTTTTAAATGGTTTGTTAAAAACTCAGCTTTAAAATATCCTGTGGTGCCACTGAAGGCTGGATTTGAACTGTGGGCCATGTTTGATGTGTGACCTGGGCCAACCTATCAGGCCGGGATGGTTATTTTTACTATCCGCAGAATATCCAGCTGAATGCAACCCTTAGTCTAAGGTGGAAAAGCTTTTATAAGATACTTTGGAAGTAAACAAGAATTTCACCGTGTTTGTGCTAACCACTGCTTATGCCAGTATGAGATCTGCTTAAAAAGTGGTAGCAGCAGCAAATAGCAATGAGTAGCCTCTTTGACTTAGAAGGTCTTTAACTTAGAGGTTTAGGAAGCTTCAGTCTGGAAGCTCAGGACCACTAAGCCTTAGAATACTTTGAGCAATTTTTGGGCTTTAATTTGATGTTCTTAGAGTTCAGGAAGGCCCTGGTTTCCCATTACAAGTAAAACAACTTGAATCACTGTGTGGGCCGTCTTTGTGCCTGGCCTCAATAGCTGCTCAGTACTGTCCCTGGGAAGCATTTGCTCTTGGAGCTCCTGGGAGGAAAGGGCAGCTGATTAGTTGGCACACCCTTTAGGGAGCTGCGTGGGAGTTTGTCACACTATCGGGCATATTTTCAGCCCCCTCAGGGGCGAAACTTTCTTGAACTTTTATGTAGCTATGGGCAGGCCATCATTTTGAGTGCTTAAAACAGAGCCGCAAATGGTAAGGGCTGTAAACTGAGAGGAAAACCTGCCGCACATCTGCCCCACTAATGGCTGCGACCTAATGCTGCGGAATAGTGTTTATGCAGAGTGCGGAGGGTGAAATTGGCAATGCAATATAAAGGCAGGGAGCTTCTCTGTGGAACTCCTGCAGAAGCCCGTTGACCCAAGGGAAAGTCAGGGAGGCAGCCATTAAAACAACGGTTCCCGTATCTGATCCAGTGGTCTCCAATAAACCAAAAGGGAGGCTTGAAGAAGAGCATTTTTTTTTCCTAATTACAAAAGCAGGTCAGAGTCAATGTAGAGAAAAAAAAATCATTGAATAAGCAAAATGGGAAAAACAGAAGAATCTTTAAACTCACTGTTCACAGGTCCTCACAGCTAACACTGCAGTGTGTGAGCTCCCGATGTTTGCTGTGTGATTGTGTGCACACCCTCATCTCCATTCTGTGGGGCTGTTTTTGTCCTCTCAACAGTTCAAATCCCACGCTGTGAAGCTTTCTTGTGTGTACGTCTGTGTAGCGTTTTATGCTCTACAACAAAATTGGACTTTTTCCTCTTCAAATATTTGATTACTTTTCTTTTGTCACAAGTATAAGTAACTGTGCCACGGCTAGTCTTAACCCCACCCCTGGTATATTTCTGGCCATTTCCTCAAAATAGCAGTCTAGAAGAGGACTTGTAGGGCAAGAGACACGCAGATCCATTTATGCTGGTGGCTGCTCTGAGCACTCGTTCCCAATTACCTTCTCGACTCCCTGGTTCGTGAGTCTCCTCAGTGCCAGCAGCACAGCTGGGTGTGAAGTTTTGCACCCCCAGAACCGAGTCCTCAGTGAGCATTGTCTCTCAGCCACTTTAGAGGGGACACACTCAAGGAGAAATTCAAAACCTCTTATTCAATCCCCCTTTCTGGAGAGCCACCATTTTCCAAGGGCTTGGGAAAATAGCTCATTAGTGTCTTCTTTCTCCTCATTCACACATCCGAGTGCTACATCCAATTCTGAGCATGCTTTTCCCTGAGAATCTTAAATTATCCTGCATGTTTTTTATTTTGTCTGAGATTATATAGGCTGTCACCTATGCCCTGGCCACCAGCTTCTGTCAATGGTTTTTTTTTTTTTTTTCAGTGATTCCTAAACACCAAAAGCTCTTGTTAGAGATGAATCAATCTGATAAACACATTCAAGCCAATATGGTAGGACATAGAGTATTCTGTGTCCTGGGGCTTCACAGTTTAAAAGAAAATGCAGGCTGTGCTTATTCTGGAGAATAGTGAGCTTCATCTAATTTGAGCAGTTAGTGTGTGGGAATTTTTTAAACAAGAAACCAGATAAAATCATTGCCTCCCTTCATTGAAGGTTGGGTCTGACTCTCATTTGTTTATTCTTCAAGACAGTACTGTGCTCTGATGACCTAGGTGAGATCAATGAACTTTAAGGCCAAGCTATGGTCCTGTGATAATGGAGAACCTCCGCAGACCAGGAGCTTCTCCTTTTCCAGCTAGAAACATTCTAGCCACAGTTTGGATTCTCTCTCTCTGTGTCACAAGGTCTGGGTCAGATCCTGGGCAAACTGAATGTTTAGGATGTGTTTAAAGAACTTGAGACCATACTCAGTTCAGACCTATACCTACTGAGGCCTGGCCAGGATGACAAGAGGGGCCAGAATCCTTGGCTGCCAGACTCTCGTAACTGAGGGAATTGCTCACAAAAGGCGATGATGGCAGCTGGCAGAAGAACAGCTGCAGCTTCTGGCGCCTGCTGCTTGCACACAGCTACCTGCCATTTCTCCCATTTTTACACACCCTGTGAGCACTGTTCAGGCAACAGGCAGGGACCCAACATGGATATTCAGCCATATGCTGCCTGGCGACTCTTCTATAAATGACTCGCTGGCTGGGTATGGTGGTGCATATGTGTGGTCCTGGCACCACGGGAAACAGAGGCATGAGGATCACAAGTTTGAGTCCAGCTTGGACCATTTAGTGATCTAGCAAGTCCCTGTCTCAAAAATAAAATAAATAAAATGCTAGGGATTGACTAAGTGCATAAGCCCCAAGTTCAGTCCTTAGCACCCCTACACCCAAGTGAGGGTGCATAAATCCAGGTATGTACTAAATCTTGGAAACAAACCAAATGCCCATCAACTATGGGACATATTAAAAAGATGTGATTTTTTTAATATAATGGAATATTACTCATCTATAAAAAAGATAAACAGGAGGCTTTTATAAGTAGATAGATGCAACTAGAAACATACTCATAAGTGAAATAAATCAGACCATGCATCTTTTGCTGCATAACAAAGTGGTACAAACTCAACAGTTGAAAGCATCACATTTGTTATCTGTGGGCCAAGGGCCTCTAACAACCTTGAAATCAAGGTGTCAACCAGGGCCGGGGTCTCATCTAAAGGCCTGACTGGGAACGATTGTTAGCAGAATTGAGTTCTTCGAATGCTGTTGCCCTGAAGGATTCAGTTTTCAGCTTGCTAACTGTGAGAGGCTGCTCTCAATTCCTTCAGATGCAGACCTCTGCAGTTGTTTTATTAAAGCATGCAAGAAGAGAAGGGAATTGACCAGCAAGAAGAAAGTCCATGTTTGTCAACCTTATCAGAAGACTTCCCATCACCTCCACCTTTGCTGTATTCACTTGGTTAGAAGAAGGTCACAGAGCCCATCCAACTACCAAGAAAGCGAATGATACAGGGATGCTTGTGCCAGAAGATAGTGATCACTGCGGACTAACTTAAAGCTTCTTGCCACGGCAGGTGACTGGGAGTGATGCTTATGGATTTCGGTTCACTTGGTCTGTTAGCTGAAGTTGAGTGCTCCACCATGGGCTCTTGTGACTCCTTGGACTTTATCATTGTCCTGTTAACCTGCTTCGCCTCCTGGGTGACTCTTGAGCCCTTTGAGCGCAGGTCTATCTCTTGCACTCTCTCTAGGGTAGAGCCTAAAGACTCCATCTTGTAAATGCTCTTCACAGCTGAATGAATGGAGAGCTGGACGCAAAGCAGAGCCATGACCGCTGCCTGTTTGCATGGCCAACTCATGAGAACAAGAGCCAGTGGTGCAGAGGGAGGCTGATGGGAGGCTGTACTCTGGACAGTGGTGCGTGCTTCTCAGATGATTCTGCAAAGCCCATGTGCTTTGGGAAATCTAGCTGTATTAAACTCGAACTTCTAATGCCTTCTAAGCCACTCTGTCAGGTTTCCCTATCCCAATGCTGACAGTGTTTTCTATCTTTACTCTCCAGTCTAGAATCAGAGTCAGGGAGCCTCTCTCTTCTTAAATACCTGGCCAGCGACTGTTCCAGCTACAGTATGGATGCAGGATGCCTCAGATCCCTAGCCCCAGTTAATTCTATCACATAGTTGCCAGGTCAGTTTGGACCAATATTTCAATTGAGCAAGGAAACTTAGAAATCCAGAATTTTATGTGCAACTTTCCATTTTAAAAATATGTGCAGTTCAAACAAAATGCACACAGAGAAGGTCCTAGCCTTTGGGGAGCTGATGTGTAACTCTTGTATTCCTCTGTGCTCACATAATCCTTGTAGTTGGAAGTGAATTTTTTGACACTGGGTCATATGCATCTTAATTTGTTTTCCCTAGAGTGCTTGCTGTAGTTCTAGTCCATTTTCTTCAATGCCTGCACATAACAATACTCACCAAATTACCACTGAGATGACATATTCTTTGGATAGGGATGAGGGGCCTAGTTTAAAACTCCACAGGAAAATGGTCACTATTCATTTTTCTCCCTCTGAAATGCAATCCTGTGGACACTTGGTCAAGAGTGACGGGAGGCTCAGTGGTCCTCAGCCTTACCTTGATAAGTTGCATGAATGGAAAGAGGTTGGTTTGTGAGACATCTAAGGAGCAGCACAGGAACAGTCCCACAGGGTTTATTTATGCTCACATTCACAACCAAATCAAAGTGCATTTGGACAATTCAAAATTCACTATTAGTTAAAAATAGTTTCAGCAGACAAAGCCAGCTCAGAAAGTCCATTAGCAGCTGATCCACATTAATGACCTCCAGGGAGCGTGGCTGCCAGCAGCAGGCATTAGAGGTTGGGAGCTGCCAGATGCCATCCCAGTTTAGCCCTTCTGCACTGGCCTCACTTCAGGAATGTGACCCTGGTGCTGACATTACAGAGATTAAACAACACTCGCTTTTGTCCTGAGTTAGGGAGAACTCTCTCATAATGTCTGCTCTAAGATATGAAGTGATCAGTGCAGTGGGTGGGGATATTTGACTTTTATTTCATTTTGTCTTATTTATGTATTTGTTACAGGGTCTCACTATGCAGCTCAGACTTGTAGTGATTCTCCTGTTTTCAGCCTCCCCAGCACTGGGATTACAGGCATGCACCACTACACCTGGTCTTGATGGCCGGCTCAGCACACCCGGGGGGAGGGCCAGTGTGGCATGTGGTGCCAGGGATTGAACCCCAGTCCCTGTGCTTGTCTAAGCAGGTACTTAGTCTGCTGAGCTATCTCATCAGCCTGATAGTTGACCTTGTTTGCTGTTGGCCTTGAGAGTGGGGGGATATTTTTCTGATATGAATAGAAAACAAAAATCTGCAGTGTGGAGCTTAGACTCAGCTTAATGAAGGCACCTAGACTAACATTCCTACCCAGCTGCAAGGGAAGATCAGGTTTTCTATTCCACACCAGTCACAGGCCAGTACTTTTGTAGAATACAATAAAATTTGAGTTATAGGGAAAATGAAGTTAAGAACAAAAGCTGTACAAAATGCAAGTCCCCAATTTTTTATTATCAGATTGAACAGTCATACTCTATTACTTTTTCAATTTGCTATTGAGGTTTCTAAACATGCTCAATTTCAGTTTTTCTTCAAGACCACACTCAGGCAGTACCAAACCAGAAGGCTTCTCTGTCTCTCCTGGCTGTCTTTCCATTGAGAACTTTCCTTCCTCATCCCACATCTATGAAGAGTTTCTGAAGAGCATCCTTTCAGGACCAAACTGTGAATATTCATCCTCAACACTTCTTCAGGGAAGGCTTCTTGTGTCTCAAATGGATATTCCTGATACACCCTGGCTAGAGTCTTTGCCTCCTACCATATACCATTTAGCTTCTAGTGTAAAGCTTGTTGTCAGAAAGATCAACTTCTGAGAACATACACACCTTTCAGTCATACTGCCGGCCCACAGCATGAAGTTCTTCAACAGTCTCCAAGCAACTACCAAAGGGTGATCAAAACAGAGTGACTGTTTAAACTTCTGAAAAGTTTATTACAGTAAAAGGCACATTGCCATTAATCCCCCATCAAAATACTCTCTCTTGCTCCAAGTGCCTTTATCCCATTCCTCTTGTGACTTTCTGAAGAAGTTCTGGAATTCTTCTTCAGGGATGTCTTTACTTGTATTATCTTTGCTACCTGGATGTACTGAATTGATTCAAGATGCTTACCTTTAATTCTTATTCAGTCTTTGGAGAAGATCTAGAAGGGTCACTGTGCCAGATCTGGTGAAGAACGTGGATGAAGACACCTTGAGGAGCTTGGAAAAGCCTGCCTTTCTATTGAACGGCACTTGGCTCCAGCATTTGTGGTGTTTTTAATCACAGTTTGCAAAGACATTGACAATTCCAGAACTGCTTCAAAAAGTGCCAAAAATGATGAAATAAGTATATTCAAAGTGAGGAAAGATATTTTGAAGGAGATTAATGCAATGTCTGGGACCATAATAAAATTTAAAAAAATTGAAGCATCTACCATATCTTTTGATCATGCCTCCCATAGGGTGAATCCAAAGGCTTGCCCCCCGTATCTGAGGTTCCCCACACTGCCTGATGCCTCCCTCCTGCCTGCCGCAGCTCCGTCATGCCCCAGGCAGCATACTGGACTATTTGGCATCCCTGGATGCTTCTTCTCTCCTGTCTCAAAGCCTTTATCCTTACTGCTCTCCTAATCTGATCTGCTTGCTTCTCCTTATCCTGGGGCCATCCGTGTCTCTCCTTGACTTAGAACATCTTTTTCTGGTTGCAGAACAAGGTCACCTGTCTCCTCCTCAGAAAGGCTTCCCCGCCTCCACTTTTGTCAGAGGCTTGCTCCCTTTTCTAGTGCTTGTCACACCAAAGTTCACGTCTTTCTTTGGCACCCATCCACTGGGTGCTTCTTCCAATGTGTTAGGTGCCGCCCTAGCTACGGTGCTGGACCTGCCCTCAGGGCACACTGCAGAACTGTGGGATGAATGGCTGAAGGTGCAGCAGCAAGCACAGGCTGGGAGGGACAGCACTGGTGGGGTAGCACTGAGTTTCTCAAAAGAAGTGGGCTGATTCAGGTTTGAGGGCAGATGCCACTTCCAGTGAATGCCAGACTCTGACACAGACATCCAAAAGCAGGGTCAGTTTGGAGGGCAGTGGAGGAGTGCCTGAGTGAGATTTCCTCACTCCTTGAGGGAGACAGCTGTGGAGCATGGTCCTCCAGCCTGGGTTTCAAGCAGATGGAGTCCAGGTGCCTTTGGCTATCACCTGATCTTCTCCTCTCTCCCTGTCTCCCCCTCTCTAGTCAATCTCTCCACCACTTGTACCCAGGTTTTTGTTTCAGGGATGTTATGGTTTGTGTCTAGTTGTCCCCCCAAAACCTCATGCAGTCATTGGCTGGCTTCTAGAGTTTGTGATTGATTTTTGATCCAGAGCTGGGATTACAGCGTGAATGCTATCCCCACCCTGGAGCAGATAATCGGCATTATAATGTAGGAAGAGGAGAGAGGCTTACTACCTGCCTGCGCTCTTTGCTGTTTTCTGCCGTCTTGATCAGCTGCCCTCTGCCATGTGCCACTCTGCCTTGGAGCCAGCCAAGTGTGGACTGTATCCTCCATTAATTGTGAGCTAATTAAACCTTTCCTTCCTTAATTCTGGGTGTTGGGCATTTTGTTCTAGGAATGAGGAAAAAAGTGAGACAAGGGATCTAGAACTAATTCAGAGGACATTATGGCCACTCACCTAGTAGCAGACATAGTCTAGTGTCAGGGGTGAAAAATGTGAATAATTTGCAAGTCCTAATTAAGGATCTGATGTAAATAAATCCAGGCAGAATAAAGAGTTATAAAAGGTCAATCAGAGCAAGCCTGATGGACAAACACACTTATGAGATTGTAAACATACTCCACAAAGCTTCAGGAGAAAGTAGCACTCAGAGTTTGGGAAGGGGCAGCTAGTTATTTTTGGGATCAGGGATAGTTGCCCAGAAATAGAGACTGAGTGCCTCACGGGGCCTAAGTGTTGCAAAGCAGAAAATTCCTGCAGTGGTATGTGGGAAGTGCCTGCCTTACTCTAATAGCGGACATTTGTGCAGCAGGCCTGAGTGCCTGGCCTGGGCTTTGTGTGTGTCATTTGTGTCCTTATTAAGGTCTACCATACCTATCTGGTGTCTCTCAGTTTATAGACCAGGATGTTAAGGCTTAGAATTTCATCCTAGGCTGACTCTTTCTGGTTAAACATTAATATTAATAATATTAGGTTAATATTTTTCTCCTGTGCAAATGTGCTTGTGTTGGGTGAGAGGCAAATAATTTCTGTGGCTCTAAAGGTGTCATCCCCTGTGTCAGAGGCCGCAGAGCTGCTCATTACCTTGGACCGTGATACTGTGCCCAGGTGACCAAGCAGCCCTGGAAATGCAGCTGCCTTTGCTGCCCTGCTGCCCACTGTTAGAGGACAAAAATGAAAGAGGAGGCAGATGGGCAGAGGGGAGGGTGAGGGGACCCAGGGGAAAGAGCCAGCCCAGGGGCCCAAGGTGGAGCAGCACACAGGAAGGTCCAGTAATCCTACCCTCTTGGGACTGCAGCATGGCCCATACTTCTGCTGCTCCTGGAAGCCAACATATTTCTAGGACTTTCCAGGACTACGCTCCTGAGACTGCCCACCGATAGTGTGCTCGTAATGCATTCACTCGTAGTGATGGTTTGCGCTGAGTGCACTCCCCTCCTCCTTACTGGTTGTCCCTGTTCTGTTGCTATCTGCTGCTCTGATCCTTTGTCTTTGCATCTCTCTCTATCTCTTTCTTTCTTAGTCTCTCTCTGGCTCACTGTCTCTGTCTCCCCATGAATGCTGGCCATTGCTACATTCCACCACCGCCCTCTGTAGGCCTCTGTCTACCCTCCTCTCCTCCTAGGCTCGTGACTGTTTCCTGGAACCTAGTAGTGCCTCATTTCCTCAGGTGTGTTCAGGACTCCTGTCTCACTGCTGTTTCCTGGAAGCATGGTGAGAGCCTGGCACTGTGAGATGGGACTAGGAAGCAGGAGCAAGTGGGAATGCCAGGGGGACAAGTAGGAGAGATGATCTACCCCAGGTTCTGATTCTGGTCACCATCGAGGTCATCTGGGGCTTGGTCCTGTGATTCTCCTCTAAAAATATATTTATTCTACTATGTGTCCTGCTCTGAGGGAGACATCCTGATTAGAGATGTCTCTCAAGGTTGAGAATATTCCTGCACTGCTGGATTTCTCTGGCAGGGCTAGAGGAGCACCACAAACTTGCAGAAAGACCTGCAGCAGAAAAGTGCAGAAACTCACAGGTGCCTGAGGTGGGATGCTAGTCCTGTGTAGGAGAGCTGCACCCGCAGATGCAGTGGAAATCTGTCTCAGGACCAGAAACTAGTCACAGGAGCACTCATTACAATGTCATCTTGCTTGCAAAATGATACCCCAGATTGTTAGTATGATGCTCAAGGACCCTGTGAGTTGGCCTCTGTTGACATTTGGCCCTTAACAGCTGCGGCTCTGCCCTCAGCCAAAGCAACCTGTCGCCTCCATGCCTGCTGTCTCCTCTCCCTTGTTCATCTCAGCCTTTGCTGCACCATTGCTTTCCCTGGCAAGGCTTCCTGTCCCCATCTCTCTCCTTCTGCCTCCATGGAATGCCTCAGTGTCTTTTAAGGCCCAGCTCTACCAAGAAACATTTATAGGACTCTTTAACCCAAGTTCTGCTCTGCCTACTCTACTTCTACAGGTTATTTCTTTCAATGAGCTTCTGCCATTTTTTCCAACTACCCTCACTTTGCCAGCATGATGCTGTGGACCAAAATGCCCAGCTCCCTCCTTTGCTACCCAGCAGCTTGCAGTACAATGCGAGACCTGAGCACAGCTAGGTTCTGAGTTAGTTAAGGGAGAATCATTTTGTTTATTCAGGCGTTCCATCATTTTTATATTCTCCTCTATTTTTTTTATCAGTGTATTCTTTAGAAGCACTTAGTACTTCTTTGATTATAGTTACCACTACATTTTTTAGTTCCGAAATTATTTCTGATCT
>NW_004524659.1:1857881-1900292 GCF_000260255.1 Octodon degus | reverse complement strand
CTAGCTCTTCTCCTTTTCCTCTCTTAATTAGTTAGTCCTTGAGTTCCTGCTTAATGATACCTACTTTGCTGCTAAACCTTGTCTCAGTTTTTTTGGGGGTGGTGGAGCTTTTGCTGAAAAAATTCCTCCCTTCTCTGACAATCTGGATGCCTAAGCAGCTGCCATCTACCTGTCAGTTCAGGCACAGAAATGGAAAGGTGGCCACCAGGAGGAGAGGACTGAGAACCAGGGACCAGATAGGGCTTACTTGAGAGTCACCCAGCTGTCAACTGCATTGTCTCAGCAACGGCTAAAGCTCCTTTGAGTTGGTGACTGAGAAACCCCCAGGTGCTGCATCCTGTGTAGTCCTGGGACTGGACAGGCCCTGGAGACTGTAGGGATACTGAGTCTCATTCCAACATTTTGGAAGAAGAGACCTGGAAATTTTGTCTTTCCTTCTGCCAGTCATGAATTCAAGCTCACATGGGATTTCAGAAAGTTTCAATCATTTAAATAAGTGCTGGGGCTAATGCAATGGAGGTTCTGAGTTTTAAGTTTAAAATTGTGAAATAAGGTTTATGTACATAGTTTACAACAATAAAAATCTATCATTCAGCTTAGGAAACAGAACATCACTCTGTGTGGCACTCTCCAAATACTACTGCATTCCCTGTCTTCCTTCCTTCCTTCCTTCCTTCCTTCCTTCCTTCCTTCCTTCCTTCCTTCTTTCCTTCCTTCCTTCCAAGGGTTGACCTCCAAGGTAATCATGATAAGGAGATTTATATTTTCCTCTCATTAATTCTCCTTCTAGCTTTATCACATTAATGCACATCTAAATAAAAAAATTGTGCACATTTGTGTAATTCAAATGTTTCTATTATATGTTTGTGTATTGTAATATGTCTGATTACATAAAATTTTTAAAACATTCATCTGCCATAACCAAGATAGTTCTTGGTCAATTATTTCATTTCATTATAATATCCCATGACATGCATCTATGCATTCATTTATCCAATTTTTTCTTAATGGAATTTTTTAAAAGTCACTATTATTTTTATTGGTAATTCATATTAGTGCAAACACTTCTGTACATGGCTTCAGGGTATACATATACAAATGACATTCTTAGGATGATGATTTTTAACATCTATGAGAAAGATATTTATGGCAAATATCTTCTATTCTTTTTACTATCTATAAACGCAATGCTCAGAGCCTGTATAATCCATTTATTCAGAAAATTTTAAGAAATTAATGTAATTCTCAAGGTGTTATATAAAAGAAATAAAAATAATTTGCAATAAAAGATAGTTGTGTCAATATGTAATTTGGGGGTAGCAATTGCTCCTGGGGCCAGAATAATAATTCTTGTTCCTGCATGTAAAGTACAGCCATTTTTTTAGTCATAAATGCGTCTTTTGAGTTGATCACCCTGAAACTACCATGTGCAAGGCTGGGGAGATAGCTCAGTAGAATAAGCACTGGTCTGGCAAGCACAGGGTCCTGAGTTCAATCCCCTGTATCACAAAAACAAAACAAACAAAACAGCAACAACAAAAAAAACCAAACAAACTACCATGTGCAAAGTTCCCAAGAGTGACTTGATTTCCTAAAATGTGAGTAATTCCTAGTGCATTTTTAAACAACCACAACAGAAAGCACAGCTTCCTTTTAATTTACAAGGTGTTTGCATCCTTCAATATGCAATACGTTGTCTGGGGAGATAGTGCAGCAGTCCAAGCACCTGCCTGGCAACCTCAAAGACCCAAGTTCAATCCCTGATGCAACATGCTGTGTGAGCCACAGAAGCTGAAACTGGGCATGGTAGCTCATGCCTGTAATCCCAACACTGGGAAGGCTGAGACAGGAGGATCACTATGAGTCCAAGCTGTGTAGCAAGACCCTGTACCACGTAAATAAAAAAAATAAATGCAATACGTTAAAAATATGAAAACAATTAGTTTGAATTTTATAACTTTATTTAGTTGTAAAACAAAGACAGCACTAGATTACAGGATCAGATAAGTATTAAAAACATGTTCATCTGCATAAATTATAGGGGTTCCACATGTAATTGTAGGATGCAGCAAGACTAATCTTTGGGACTGTCCCAGAGATTGTCCAAATTTTGGAAGTTTGCTTCCCTCATTGTGGCTATCACACATTTCCAAAACTCTGCCTAGGGTCCTTAAGGACCCCACAGAGAACCTCTTTTCTGGGGTTTGCATTTCAAAGTGGAATTCCTAGCTTAGAGGGCAAGAGCATTCTTAACATCTCAAATGTTAAGAATGTTACCTCAAGTAATAACTACTGGTTTTCTGAGAGGATTACATAAACACGCTATCCTAACATCAGTGCATGAGAATTTGTATTGTTCTACTTCTCCACAGCTGGGTCTCACTTTGGGCGCTCAGCCATGGGGCAGGGCACCCAGTCCTGCTGGGGCAGAGCTGAGTGGACATCTGTGGTTACCTTGTGTCTTCGCTGGAGAACTTTCAGCTCTGAATCAAGAATGCAAAAATATTTTATCTGCAGGAGTCTCACACAAAGGCTCGGCTAGAGCTCAGTTGACTAAGCAGATTCACCACACAAAGGAGAACGTAGTTGAAATCACTAAGCCCAAAGAGGATGCACCTACTTTAGAAGGTGTTTATTCTGCCTGGTAGAAATTGCAAAATATTGATGTCAAAATTTCTAGTTCTACTCATTGTATACTTATTAAAAATGGTAGGCAGGTAATAGTTTCTGACAGTGATATGACAATAAATGGCACCTCACAAGGGGACAGTATGGAGCAAAATGAAAAAAACAGTGTCCACAGAGACCAGTCTTTCCAACCCTTTGGAGGATACATATAAAACTTTGCTCGCAAGTCCATGACTTCATCTAACAATACCTCAGAGGTCAAAAAGAAATATTTCAAAGCTTTTTCCTCCAAGTGCATTTCAAGCTACTACAAAAGAAGTTGAAAAAATAAGGTGGAGAAAGAAAATACATGACTCAATCAGAAAGAAGCTTGTATTTTAGTAACACTACTTACAACTAAAAAGAACACAGGGCAAAGATGCATGAAATACAATCTTTTCTATAACACCACTAGACCAACAGCAGACTTCCCAGTGCCAAAGCATCAAGAAAAACGTGAGTCAGACTTCGGTGAAAGTCATATCAAAATATCCATACAGACTTTATAAAATATACCTGAGTACAGTGTGGATAGAAGCGAAAATGAGGAAGATAGCTGTGAACCTGATTTGCTCACTATCAACCAGAAAATAAATATGCCTAGGCCTGAAAGCAGACACCTGGGCATTCAAGACTTTAAGAAAAATCTGAGGTTCCCACCAAAATTGAAGAAAATTGAAAGTCAAGTACCTGTGTCATTTTATAATTGTGAGCCCTCACTAGATTTATCAAGTGAAGTAAGGTGAAACCGAAAAGGAAATTAGAAGGGAAGCTAGAGTTAAGAAAAATGGAGCAAGAAATACCAGAGAAACGCAAAAAAACAGAAAAGCAGCACAGCGAATGACACAGTGAATTCCGAATCTGAAACTGAGGAAAGCAGAGTGGAGTTTCATTTCAAGCACAAGAAAGCTAGGACTTCTGCTAAGGAAACTCATCAGAGGCATGCTGTTAAGAATGAGTTTTCTGTGGAGGCGGTGCAATCTGCCAAAATGAACAAGCATGCCTTACAGTGTTTACCTGGCTTACACCAGGATGAAGAATGGGCTGAGAAAGAATTCCAGAAACTTCATGTGGCCAAGTTTCTAGAACAGCCAAGATGGTGATGGCATCCTGCCAGCTCTGGACACAAATCCAGCAACTCCAAAAGCAGTTACCTTCTCGGTGGCAAAAACTTTTCAGGGTCAGCATGTCAGTCCTGGCATGCTAGCCCCGGTAAAGAGGTTGAAACTGTGTTCTCAAGCCTAACATCAAGAAAAAAACTGTTTAACAGATGCTTAGAAGAAAACTCTGGCATTGGAAAACTCCACAATGCTATGGAATCTTTAAGATCATGACGAGAAGGATTATTACTTTTTATACTCCAATTCCCCATAGAAAAGTGTGATTTCCAGGACTTTTACAAACAGCAGATGGTGTGTGTGTATCTACATTTACAAAAGATTTACGTATTTTTTTAAGATGTAGGTTCACATGAAAATGTAGATTGTTTTTTCAAAGCTTTCATGTGTTTGCATGCTAAACATTTATTGCTGCTGCTTACCAAACATGTAAAGAAAATTGTTTTGTGCAGATATTTGTAAATATCACTGGTTCCTTTTTTTATTTTTTTGCAGAACTGGGGATTGAACTCAGGACCCTGCACTTGCAAGGCAAGCACTTATTCTACAGAGCTATCTCCCCAGCCCAATATCACTTGTAATATTAAAACATATATAGTTAACTTTTGTAAGTGTCCAAGTCTGTTTGCTGTAATAAAATCATGTCCTAGATAAATTTTAAAGTTTTCAAAAAATGTTGCTACAGTAAGTGAAGGACATAGAGAGGGAACTAGAGTTACATTGGTGGCTACTGCATTCATGAAAACTTTTTTCCTATCTTTTCTCCTTTCTCTCCTCTTCTTTGTTTAATCCTTGAATTCCATTTCTTTCCATTTAACTGTGCCTGTTTTACCTTTCAGATTTTATTTCTTCTTTTAGATTCTTATAGTAGGGAGGCAATATGATGTTTGCACATGTGGATCTGGTTTATTTCACTTATGAGTGTAGCCTCTCGTTGCATTCACTTACCTATGAAGGCTTCAAGTTTTTTTTTTATAGCTGAGTAATATTTCATTGTATAAAAATACCACATCTTTTCCATCCATTCTTCAAGTGATGAGCATTTTGGTTGCCTCCAAGATTTGGCTATAACAAATTGTGCTGCTATAATCATGGGTGCATTTATATCACTATGGTATGATGTTTTCAGTTCTTTTGAGAAAGTACCCAGAAGGGGAAAAAACAGCTGGATTGTTTTTGTCACCCACACATTTTAAAGCCATAGTTTAAATGTTTAAATTACATACAGTTAAAACTATTTGGCATGCCTCTCTCCTGATTGTTTGCCTTGCAACTTGTAATTGGACTATTAAAACTATGTAAATTTAGGATCAGTCAAATAGCTCAGCAGATTAAAGTGCCAGCAAGCAGGCACAAGGGCAGGGGGTTCAATCCCTGGCCAATCCCCGGGCCTGCTGTGCCAGCTCCAATCGAGACTGGGCATGGTGGCATACGCCTATAATTTCAGCTCTTGGGAGGCTGTAAACCAGCAGATCACTAAAAGTCTGATCAAGTAGTAAGACCCTAAATATGCCTGTAGACCCTTCCCTACAAATACAAAATAAAAATAGTAACAACAACAATAAACAACAAAAAACTATGTAAATTTAATGTTACTTCAGTATTTTATTAAATAGAACCAGAAAATCAAAAAAGAGAGAGAATTTGGATTGCTCTGTTTATCTGCCATTCAAATTATCAGATTTTATATTATTGGCTGTCTAGTCTGGTAGGAGTGAAGGCTGGAAGAAGCTGTAAGGCTTTGCAGACAGAATTTGCACATGGAAGGTGGGGAAAATGGAAAGGAAAGCGACAGACTTTTTCAAGTAGGAGTAAACTTGCTTTCTTTGTATTTGCTTGAATTTCCATGTGGTTAAGAACTTTTTGTACGTTTATGCATAATTAACGTTTTATGTGTTCTATGAAAGCAACTTCATGTCATTTGTCCTCATTTTCTTGTTCTATTTAGTTTTTTTAAAATCTTTGTAGAGTTTCTTTATTTTTACTGTATACTAATCCTCTGTCATGTTGCATAAGGAAATATTTTTTCTTAATTGGAGATAAAGAGTTGGAATATTGACTTTACACATAAATATATAATGCAGTGTCATAACTTCTTTGAGCAAAGATCATCTATTGGGCTCACTGAACTCATTTATTTGGCTGCATTTTTCTGTCTTGGTGAAATGTATCATAGTTGTTCCCTTACACCTCCCCTTTGGATATAGACTTTGCCACTTCTATGTCCTTAATGTAGATTTCTGTGGCATCCCTAAAATAGCCATTGGATGGTAGGATCCTATTCGTTATTGAGCATGGTTCCAAAGCCCTTAAAAGCAGGATTGCTTATGCTTCCGGATACACCATCAGCAAAAGACCTTCTCTCTGATTCTAGAGCTCAGAATTATCCAGCAAGTCTGATGCAAATGCTGGAAGAAGCTGTGAGGCTTTGCAGACAGAATCTCCACATGAATGGGTGGGGAAGACAGAAAGGAAAGCAACAGACTTTTTAAGCTTGCTCTCATTTTTCCAGTGAATCAAGTTCATTTCTCATCTTCTGTCTTTGCCATGAAGTCACCTTTGAGAGTACTTGGTGGATGGTGAGCTCTTTGGAAGCAAAACTCCAGTGCAGCTGGTGTGAACTTTCCTCCCTGGTAGACAAAATTGTGGAGAAAGCTGCCCACTTATCATGATGGTACAGACCTGCAGGGGGGTACTGCTTCTCATGAGAGCACTCAGTGCTCACTGGTACCTTCAGAGGGCCTAGAATACTTCACATGACAACTTTTCCCGAGCTTACTCAGGCCACCTTGTGTCTGGCTCACATCTGATCTCAAGGACTGGCAGTCTCAGAGCTTTTCACAGTGGAATTCAGTGTCAGACCTCTCTTACCCCTTCCTTCTTGGGCGGGTATAACCAAGCCTTTAGTCCAAGGTTGATTGGATGGATTTGTGCTTAATGGATTTTTGAATCAATACAAAAATCTTGAAGATTAATTTATAAACATTGAATGTGGTGACAAAATGCTATATTGAGATCCTACTTATCTTTATGGATGAAAAGCTGCTGTTGGGGGTAGATTTACGACTGGATTGGGGAGCCCACGAAACAATAAGTAGACAGTTTTCCTGTTTCCTGAAGAAGCACTAATATTGTCCCTGAGGGTGTGTTATGGTTTGAGTATGATTTCTTTCCTCCAAAACCCTTGCTGAAATTTAATCCCTATTATGAGATATTAAGAGATTGGAACCAGATGTAACCTTTAGGAAGTGATTAGGGCTCTGCCCTCATGAATGCATTAATCCACTCATACAATTAATGGATTAATGAGTTAATGGTTTATCTTGAGTGTAGGTCTGCTGTAAAAGACAGCTTGGCTGAGCTTTTCCTGCCCTCCCTGCCTCTCCCTACGTGATGCCCTGTGCTGTCTGGGGATTCTGCCAGCAAGAAGGCCATCACCAGGGGCAGCCTTACAGCTTGGGCTAGAGAGAGCTTGAGTTAAAATAAACTGCTTTTTTTTTTTTTTTTATAATTTACCCAGTCTGTGGTACTGTGTTATTAGCCACAGAAAACAGACTGAAACAGGGCAGGAGGAAGTATTGGAAATTGGAAGCAGAGGAGTGTTTCTCTTCTTTCCGATATATTCCGAATTCTCTGCTTTTTCCTTTCTGTACTAAAGACAGAGACCAGAAGCTCTTCAGACTCCTAAACCTGCCAGTGCCTCCATGAATGAAATTTGAGAGTGAGTTTTTACGTCCAAGGCAAATCTCAAGCAAGCTAGTTTTCCAGAGTGGTGTCACTCTCAAGCGGGCCTTGGTCCGGTGGCCCGTGGTTCTCACACTCCTGAGTTTTCTCTGCGCAGAGGAGAAGCCTGTAGTCTCGCTCCCTCTGCCTGGGCTCTGAGGGCGGGCAGGCAGGCACACAGGTTGCTGTTCCTGCTTTCACAACAGGCCTTAAAGAGAAAGCTAAGAATAACACAACGCTTTACACCTAGATGATAAAACCCAAAGAAGAAAACTGAAAGCCCTTTGGGAAGCTGCTCACCAGAGAAGAAGAGGAGGAGAGGAACGCTGTTTTATTGCTTTTCATTTTGAAGGCCTCTGAGACTGTAAGAGACAAAGCACAAGAGAGTCTTCCTAGTTAGTATGAAAGGCAGCATCTGGCAGAGGAAATTCTCCCTGACAGGACTTGGGTGCAAGTGCTTCTTGACAATTCTAATCAAGGAGTGTTCTCGTTAGCATTCGAGATGGCTGGGATGATAAATTATACGAATAATTTTGGTTCTTTGTCAAGCCATGGATGATATCTTCCCTCCACACATCTGTAGCTGTGCATACTTAATTACTGATTAAAGAGCAGCCAGGAGGCCCAGAACCCAGGCACATCCCTTATGCTACAGAAGTGACACTCGCATTCAGTGGGGTGTGTGAAAGAAACACATGAGCCAGCAAGTTTCCTGGCCACGGCCTTCCTGGGACCCTAGTGCAACAGAGGATCCAAACTTGCTCTTCTTACCTAGAGGGAAGCTTTGCATTGAGCAGGGTTTATACAGAGGCTGGGCTTGATCTCTGGAGCGGCCATGGTTTCTCTAACTCAACTCCTTTTGGACCAACTTTACATCCTCAAATGGAGACAAATAGTGCATGAGAGCCAGGACATGTTTTGAGCATTTAAAATGTGCCAAGCATTATGTAAGCACTTCATACATATTAGTATGGGCAGCTGCATCACCTCTAGGGACAAATGTAGAGACAGCTCTTGGAAAGATAATTTACTGAAAATTCTACAAGTTCTATTAAGAACAAGTTGCTTTTGGTATAGGGGGACAGGTCATTAGTATTTGATAATTTTGTATTTCAAAGCTACAAAGTAGTAATATTCAGGATCTTATGAGATCAGTCACACTGAAATATCCTTTTTCATTTTAACATTATTTTGCCCCCATCTTTGTCTGTCATATCAATGTTTCTTTTGTTTTTCTCTCCACCTTGCTTCCTGCTTTTCACTGGCTGGCATAAATGTTTCCCTAAAAAAGTGCAAACAGCTCAGAGTAAAATGACAGATCCTGGAAAATAACTTTCTGAAGTTAGTGAAAGTGACTTAGGACAACTGTCCAAATCCCACATGAGCTCACTGATACGTGAGGATCTAGCTGAGTTATACTTAGTAATAATGGAGAAGATTAACAACAATAATAACAAATGAACTCAACAGAGGCATAATTTGAAAATGAAAGAATGAAGAGTTGAATAAGGAATTCTTCATGAAAAACTGCACCAAGATTCTCAGGACAGTTTTCTTTGGTTACAAAAGGATGTTAATTGTATAAGCAATCAAAGACTGATAAAGCTGACCGACTTACTGGTTACTACCAACTGACGGGTCCCCGAAGCACAAGAAGTGAGCAGGGATGGATCTGGGAGAACTGCAGTATCAGCCATGAAATGAACCCTTCTCATGAACACTTCCTCTCTGCCACATCATTTAATTTCAAGACCTTTATATCCCCAAGAGGTGAAAGAGCCCTTTCTGGATTATTGAACCAAGTTTGAACTATGAAGAATGGGTGACAGGGCCTTCAGCATGTGAGTTACATAGGCCAATGTAGCAGGAGAGGCAGCAATCACTACCAGCTCAGGGAAAAACCTTTACAAATCCCTGTGTGAGTTACACTTCTGTTTATCCAATGTTCTAGTGCTTGCGGAAGCACTTATTAAGATGAAACCCCAAAATGATGTCCCAGTCCAAGGTAAAACACTCTGCCCATCTATTTTAATACAGATTCACTGCTTCTTTCTGTAATATGCTTCAGCTCTGCATTATTGTAATATTCAGTTAATAGTACAGAAGTAACTATTGTGAGAAACAAGTTTTTTCACCAACCATATCATCATTGAATTTCAACCATATGTCATGAGACAACTTTTTTGTCAGCGCCATCTATAAAAGATGAAGAATCAGAGACGTTGGGAGATTGGCTAGTTGATTAATGGCCACACAGAAGACCAAGGATTTGATCTCTGGGCTCTCTAATATCAACATGTATAATTAAGTGTCATGACCTTCTAAATTTCTGACAGACCAAATGCTCATGTGACAGACGCCACTGTTTCCTGTATTTGCTCCATCTGTTCCATGCAGGATATGCACGGCTGGTGCTCTGTATGGTCAGCCAAGTCACTGAGAGTGTGCAGACGGCCATGTGGATCCACACACACTTGCACAACTGCTATGAAAATAGGTGCTGTGTGTGTCTGGAGCTGTGTCCTTACACCTTGGAGTGTTGATTATCTAGAATCCACATGCAGAGGAACCCCCTGCCCCAATGCCCACCCAGTGCTCCAGGGAAACACGACCTTATATATCCTTGTGGGTGACATTCCACAGCCATCCATGCCTGCATGCTTGCTTTGGCTTGGACCAAAATTTGGTTAAGAGCAAGACCATCTCTCTCCCCCTTCTCTCCCCTCTCCTTCCCTCCCGCTTTCCCTTCTTCTTCCTCCTCTCCTCTCCCTTTCTCCCTCTGTCTCTGATTCTCTGTCTCTCTCTGTCTCTCTGTCTCTGTCTCTCTCTCTCTCTCTCTCTCCTCTCTCTCTCTCTCTCTCTCTCTCTCTCTCTCTCTCCCTCCCATGCTGGAAAAAAGGAAAGGAAAGAAAACCATAAAAGAAGCCCCTCACTTTGTGCAGCTTGCTCTCTAATAATACTTGAAATAAGCTATATTATAGGTGGAATGATACAAAAGTCTTTCTAAGAATTACAAAGTGGAAACTCAAATTGCAGAACTGAATATAGAGTCCATGTTTAATTCTGGTAGAAAATGGTTTAAAGTAAAATTGATTCAAGTACCTAACCTATGAAGAGTCAGGAAGAAGTCCTTAGAGAGTCTGGGAGCCTCACAGAACAGAATTTCCCCTTTTCCTTCTGCATATGTAGTTGGTCTCTGGATGAATGGTTGAGCTCACATACTACTTTATTTGCTTTTGTTCTGAGTGGGACTGTCTTTTTTCTTGTATGTCACACTCGCCCATGCAAGCCAGAGGCTGATCTGACCTCTCAGAAGGGTAGATGCTATTTGTGGTCTGCAGAGGCGATGAAGATCCTGCACTGGGAAGGTTCTGTCTTATGTGTGAAGATTAACATGAGTGGCAACTCTGAGGAATCAGTGGGCAGAAGGGGGCTTTCTGTGAGCAGGAGCGAGAAATAAGGACATGGTGAGAAACGTACTCAGGAGCCAGTGGGAGAAAGGTTTGGAATGTATTTGAGCTCAGATCCTACCTCAGCATCCTCAGATGTCCAGTTCATCAGAATGAACTTGGTTAATATCACTAAAAAGACGCTAACAGCTTCTGAGCAAAAATCCACATGGCCAGACCTGGAAGAGGTTATAGGAAGACTGATCAGAAAGCCGTTTCCTTAGCCTGGTGGGAGGAAACAGCTTGAACTTGGAAGCTGCTGTGAGGGTAAATTGAGAATACAGCCTAGAGAGTCTGTTGAAAGCTCAGGAGAGAGGCTCAAAGAGCCAAAGGACACAGACCAGAAGGCCAGCGAGCCTCTGGAGGGAGATTGCAGTCAGGTGGATGGGAGGAGAGCCCGGGATGGTTAGCAGGCTTGTGTCTGGAAATGAGGCCCTGAACAGACCCCTTGGATACTATTAATGCTGGGATGCAGACATGCGCTCACACAGAGTTCCAATTTCTACTGAACATAAAGCCAACAGAACTTAAGTAGCCTGCGGTTGCTTGTGGGTTGGACACCCATCTGATGAGCTGAGCAGAGGTAGACAGAAGACTTTCCATCTGATAGAGGAAGCCAAGATGCACTACTGTGGTGAGGAAGTTGGCAACGGCTTCTGGAGACTTAGGAGATCTATAGGGAGGGAGAGGTAAAGCTGTAGGGGAAGAGAGCTTCCAGACAGAGGGGGCACTGAGAGTGCCACTGCCCAGTACATTGCCAATGGATCCTTCCAGAGAACGAGGGGACATATCTGAGGTCAGTGCAAACTTAATGGGAGCTCTGGTCCTGCTGCGCCTGGAGCTCTCCAGCAGATGCCCCGGAGAGCTTGGAACTTCTCATTTACAACCCAAGTTACGTTTCAACCCACAGAGTGGCTGAAAGAATCAACCCCTGGGAAGTATTTAGCACTGTGCTTTGTACACAAGAAGTTCTCAATATTTGTCTCCGGTCTCATTGCTATTTTCTCAACAACTCCTAAAAAGATGCAGAAAAAAAAAGCTCTGCATATACAAGTCCTTAAATGTCCAAGAAGTTCACAGAAACCATGAAGTATTCGGCCTGAAAGGCACATGGCAGAGAGAACGCGTGGTACTCTGAATATGCGGTTCCTTAGTGTTTTCTCTAATTGTATCTGACTGTCATCAAGGACACAGATGCATCTGGATGCCTCAAGTCAAATAAGGGGAACGTGTGGCTGCTTCTGTCCTCTGCATGTAGACAGAAAGGTTATCAGTTGACTTAATAAGGCTTAAGGAACTCTCTCAATTCTTGTGCACTGCAGGAGAAAGGATGATATAATAGCCCCAAACATGGTGTTGGGGTCACAGCATTGAGATCAGGCTAGCAGAGCTGCAAACTCTGGCAAGACTGGAATTTTGCCCAACCTGGCAATCTGATTTTGGACAGCTTTCTTTACCTTTCTGAGCCTCAGTTTTCCTCATATGTAAAGTGGGGTTTTATGTAGACTAAAAATAATAGCCTGCATTTGTAAAGTACTTAGCATATAAAAGCTATGAAATGTTGCAGTTATTGCTCATTTATTACACACATCAATTTCTTACAGAAGGAATATATATTTGATCTTAAATTGATATTAATGAATTGAGTAATCAATGTGACTATCTTTAAGTCTGAGGGATTTTAGTGAGCCAGCTCTACACTCTGGTATTTGAAGGAAGAATCAACTTCCCGAAGCTGCTTCTGGCTTATCCACCAATAGCCCTGTGGCATTTTTGTTGAAGTTTTGCACATGTATCTAACCTTTTCTTGACTTCACTTGTTTTGTTTTGAATTGAGTATGAATGAACACATTTTTTGAAATTCCATGGCCATGTTCAACAGGAGTTTGATGCTCAAGTCTGTCTTTGATGTTAGGGGGTCCTTGCTGCTATGTGCATAGATTGAGGTGCACCAAGAAGAGGAGCAGATCCTCAGGTCAAACACAGGCTCTTAACTCCCTTCAAATGCTTCATTTTGAGCCATTTCCAGAGTTCAGGATTCTCAAGGGCTGGCCACTCTCAGGGGTCCTCTGCATGCAAGGTTGGCCACGAAGAAAGGCAGTATGAACATGTGCTCTTCTAAGTGAGTTGGATGAAAAGCAGGTCCTGCCCTTACACAGGAGCCTGCCTGCCGAGGGCCGCCTCTACCAGCATAGGTAGGGGTAGGTGTCCTATCACAGAGGAGTGAATTATGAAAAGCTTTGGAGTTTATTTCTTTATCTTACAGGTCTTAAAATTGAGAACCAGAGAGGAGCAGGAAATTTCTCAAGGTCACCACCTATTCCTGGACATACTTAGGAACATAGTGCGAGCAGCTTAGGCAGTAATTGGCTCTGCAGTTTAATTTTTGCAATTTATGTGAAATGTTGTTTTATTGCCAATGGGAAATTTTCTTCTGCACTCTTGGAAGTGAAGAAGGTCAAATGGCTACAATTTAAAGGAGACTTTGAACTGCATATTCAAAAACTCATAAAGCAGGAAAATGGGCCCAGTGGGGGCCGCCAGCAGGTGGGGGTGGCCCAGCCCTGTCCAGGAGACCAATCCCCATTTGATGGTGGTGGTCTCACCAGGACAGGATCCAGGCACAGAGCCCATCATATTATCAAATATATTTTATATATTCTGTACTCAGAAATACAGAACAGATTCTATATTCCACTGATCTATGGTGAACATTTAGAATATAGTCTGTATTTCACTTTTGCTCTTACATTTCTGGAGAGTCTAAATATCCAGGATTTTACATAAAATGTTCAGTTCTCCAGTGTTGGCAGCTCAGTGAGCCAAGCAATTCATATCAGCAGAAGCCCATCAGCTGCAATGTGTGGTTTGAAGATGCCACAGGCTGGTGAACAGCACTTTACCTGAATAAATTCTGGGAGGCAAATAGCCTCCTAAGTGTCATCTCTGGGGTGTTCACAGCTTCCTCCTATCAATGAGAAGAAGGATGATGGCCTATTCCTTCTACATCACTGTCTTGGGTCATCAGTGATGACACTTTTCCCACTGATTTCAAAAGCAGAACTTTCAGTCTTTGTAAGGAACTCAAAGCTGCAGTGTGAGACTGGAGAAACATGCTTCACTGTTTACACTGGTAAAATATTGTGGACTGGTTTTACCTTCAGCCCTCCTTGATCGAGCTCTCTTCCTGTCATGCCCAGGGTTCATTGCCTAGCCTTTCCTGATGCCTGGGTGCAGTCTTGGGTAGGGTTAAGAGTTAGAGCAGCAGGAGCAGGGGAGGATACTCAGCAGAACACATGCTCCTCTTCCCTTAGTCTTGGCATTGAGTTGTGCCAGGAGTTCAGTATTCTCAGGTGTGTCTTGCTGGTTAGTGTCCAAACCTTGAACTTCCTTTTCTTACCTTTTATGTCCCCAGGGCCCAGTTGGCTGGGCTCAGTGACCCACTTATGATTGTGGGAAAGAGTCATGGCCTGATACCATGCCTGAGGCATGAGTTACCTACTGGTCAGGTCAAGCATAGCATCTAAGCAATTTTGACACATGTACATCAGAACAGAATTTTTACTGCACTCCAGAATGTTTCCTTAGACACCTCCCCAGTCAATCTCTCCACATTTTGCATATACTATAACTTTATAAAAATGAAATCACACCACACATTTGATTTGGGCTAGTTCTTTCACTCAGTGTATTTTTGAGATTCATACTATATGCGCGAGTGGTTTATTTCTCCTGATCACCTAGGTAAATATTGTGGCATTCCATCACAGTGCGTCTATTCACCAAAGGATGGATACCTGAAATGTTCAGATTTTGAGTTACTGAGTCAGGACTGCTTCTATGAGCATTCCTATGAGAATCTATTTGTGAGTATGTTTTCATTTTTCTTGTGTATATATAGATTACGATGTATTTACTGAGTCATGGGGTGGATTTATATTTAACATTTTAGGAAACTGGTAAATACCTGCACAGTTGGCATAGAATTGTAATCTCAGTTACTTTTGAGGGCAAGGCATGAGGATCACAAATCTGAGACTAGCCTGTGGAATTACCAAAACTCTGTCTCAAAATAAAAATAAAGGGACAGGGTTATAGCTCAGTGACATGGCACCTGCCAGGCAAAGGCAAGGTCCAGAGTTTGATTCCCATTTCAAAAACAAACAAACAAACAGTATAAATGTAGCTCAGTGGTAAAGCACTTTTCTAGCAAAAGAAGAAAAGAAGAAAGAAAGGATGAGAAATCACTAAGAAGCAATTTTCTAAGTAGTTGTACTGGTTTTTATATTCACTAGCAGTATAGGAAGAAGCTGGCTTCCTGAACTCTCTAAAAGTCATTTCATTTTGATCCTTTTAGTGGATTTGTGACAGTATTTCATTGTGCTTTTCGAGCATATACTTTAAAATAGATTTTATTTTTAGAGCAGTTTTTAGTTTGTGTCAAAGCTAAGCAGAAGGTGTCCAAACTTCCCCTCCCCCATGCCCCACATATGTCCGATCTCCCCCTACATCAACATAGGGACAAGAGACTTTTTTTTTGTACTGTACTGGGAACTGAACCAAGGGCCTTCCTATTTAGCTGCATTTCCAGACCCTTTTAAATCTTTTTCTGCTCAGCCCCTGATGGGCACTAGGTTGCTTCCATATCTCAGCTATTTTGAATAGTGCTGCAATGGACTTAGGGATGCATGTATCTCTCTGACCTACTTACTTTAACTCCTTTGGATATATATCCAGAAGTGACACTGCTACATCATATGTTAGTTCTCCTATCAAGTTTTGGGGAACTCGCATGCACTTTTCTATAATCCCTTCCCACCAATATTGTACAAGGATTCACTTCCCCACAGGGCCATCAGCAGTCATCTTTTGTCTTGAAAATTGGCCATTCTAACAGGCATAAGGTAATATTTATCACTGTGGTTATAATTTGCATTTCCTTGATGTTCAACTTTAGTATTTTCCTTCAGATACATGTATATCTTCTTTGAAAAGTATCTATTCAGATTCTTTGTACATAATTTTTTTTGCATTTTGATTGTTGCTATTGAATTGTTAGAGGCCTGACATATTTTGAATATTAAACTCTTGTCAAGATGTGTGCCTTCAAAATATTTTCTCCCTTTTCCTAGGTCATCTCTTTATTGATGGTTTCCTTTGCTGTGTATGTAGCAATGTTTTAGTTTGATATAATCCCATTTTTCTAATTTTGTTTCTGTTTCCTACATTTTTAGGAGGTCATAGCCAAAAGATATTGTCCAGAACAATGCCGTGGGGCTTTGGAACTGTTTTCTTTGGTTGTCTCATTTCACTCTACCCTTGAATAATATTCCATTGTCTGAATTAGTCATATTTTACTTCTCTATTCATCCACTGCAGGATATATTGCATTATTTCCTGTATCTTGGCAATTATGATAAAAGGCGCTATAAACATTTATGTGATGGGCTTTGTGTGGATGTAAATTTTCGGTTCATTTAGGTAAATGTCAATGTGTGAAATTACTGATAAAAATATATTTAGTTTTCTAAGAAACTGCCAAAATCTTCCAAAGTGCTTGTGCCATTTGCTATTTCCATCAGCAGTAAATAAATGTTCCTGCTGCTCCAACTCATCAATGGCGCATGATTCTGGTGGATGGGATTTTGTCCTTTCTATTAGGCGTGTAGTGTTATTTCATAGTTGTTTTAATTCATAATTCTTTAAAGACGTATGATTTTGAACATTGTTTCATGTTTAATTCCAATGTATATGTATTTTAGGACATATCTGTTCAAGAGTTTTCCTTGGTCTTTATAATTGGTTTGTTCTGTTTTTATTATGGAGTTTTAAGAGAGTTCTGTGTACTTGGGATCACAGTCCTTTTTTGTTTTTTTCTTTCTTTTTTTTAATTTTAGGACAGAGTCTACAGGGTCTACAGGATCTACAGAGTCTTACCACGTAGATCTGACTTGTAGTGATCCTTCTGTTTACAGCCTCCCAAATGCTGGGATTACAGGCGCACTCCACCATGCCCAGTCTGAGGGGCCCTCTGAGCGCGCCTGGAGAGCAGGGCCGGCACAGCAGTTCCCTCCCTGCCTCACCTAAGTGGATCACAGTCCTTTAGCTGATGTGTCTTTTGGAACTATTTCTTCCCAGGCTGTGGCTTATCTTCTCATTCTCCTTACAATGTCTTTCATAGAGTTTTTAATTTTAATGAACTTCAGGCTATCATTCATTTCTTTCCTATTCTGTCCCCTTGATATTTACCGAAAAAGTAACGACTAAATCCAAGTTTATTGAATTTTTCTTTTATGTTGTGTTCTTAGAGTTTTACAGTTTTGCCTTTTGCCTTTAAGCCCATGAGCCCATATTTGTAAGGAGTGTAACATCTGTGTCTAGATTTCTTTCTTTTCTTCTGTGGTTTTTTTTCCTCCCAAGGATGTCCACCGTCTGTGCTCCATTGTATTATCTTCGCTCCTTTTTTAAAGATGTGTTAATTGTATTTATGTAAGCCCTTTCCTGGGCTCTGTTCCATTAATCTCTTTATGGAGAACTCACATTTTGGCAATATTGAGCCTTTCTACCTAGGAGCACAGAATATCTTTGCATGTATTTAGTTATTTGATTTCTTTCACTGACATTTTTAGTTTTATTCCTACAGGTTTTCTACAAGTATGCTTAGATTTATTCCTAAGTATTTCTTTTTGAGGCTGCTAACACTTTTGTGCTTTTAAAATTTCAGTTCCTCTTGCTCATTTCTGGTACATAAGAAAGCCATTGACTTCATATAAATTGATTTCTATTCTACGATCTTGACATGCTCTCATTAATTTTAAGAGCATTTTGTGAATTCTTTTAAAGTTTCTTCAAAGATGATCATGTCACCTACAGAGACAATTATATTTCTTCCTTCCCTCTCTGTACATCCTGATTACCTTTCCATTGTTTTTATTTGAAAAAAATCTGTAAATATTACAAAAGAATATCAGTCACAAGGAATAAACTCTGGAGATCTTTTGTACAATATGGTGAGTGTAGTTAATAATAAATTGATTACTTGAAAATTGCTAAAAGAACATATTCAATGTTTTCTTCACAGAAGATCTAAGTGTAGGAAGCAATGATTTACATATGCATATTAAAAGTCATTTATACAATATAAGCACATACAGTCTATTTGTCAATTTAAACATGAAATTATTTATGAATGTTCACTCATTATAATCCTTAGCTATACATTCTTTTTTTACACACTTCTTTTATGCTGATATTAAGTGATAATATCATAGTACCTATTCATTTTGTCATAGATGTTTTTATAATAGAGGACATAATAAACATTTATGCAATCATTTTTTAAAAATAATTCTATTGAGAAAGAAGTAGCCATGAGATAGTTTCAAAACAGGTTAGTAGGACAGTTACAATAATTAATACATTACATATTGTTGTCTTCATAGTAGTGATTCATAGTACAAGATGCAGACATGATATCTTGTGCAAACACTCTTAGTACAAATCTTTCTTCTTATTGAATTAAGAGAAAGTGAAGGACCATTAAAAAATAGTCCTTCATTTGTATCCTCCTTTTTTGTTTAGTTTTGTCTGTTTTCTTTCACTCTTTGTTTTGATATCCCCATCAGATGCGTGTCATACTACCTTTCATTGTTATCTCCTTGGTTCTTGGAATTTCTTTTTCTTTTTCTTTTCTTTTCTCTTTCTTTCTTTCTTTCTTTCTCTCTCTCTCTCTCTCTCTCTCTCTCTCTCTCTCTCTCTCTCTCTTTCTTTCTTTTTGCCTGCTTTGTCTTTTTTGTCCTTTCCTTTTTCATTTTGGGAGTTTATATTGACACACCCTCTCTACTAGCTCAGAGATTCTTCGGTCATTGGTGCAATCCACTAATGAGGTCAGAAAAGTCATTCTTTTCTTTTCTCTTTTCTTTTCTTTTCTTTTCTTTTCTTTTCTTTTCTTTTCTTTTCTTTTCTTTTCCTTTTCTTTGGCAGAACCGGGGATTGAACTCAGACCCTTGCACTTGCCAAGGAAGCACTTATTCCACTGAGTCATCTCCCTGGCCCCTGTAATCATTTTTTGAATTACACTGAGAAATAATTTAAAACTTACTTGAAAAGGGGGAAAAGGTTTTAAGTTTTGTTGTTTCTACATGTTCATGAGTGTAAATAATCTAAACATTAAAATTTAACCTTGAAGATATTTCAGAATTATTTCCCTGAGGGCAGAGTGTTGGGGTAAAATCTACACATGAGAGAAAAAAAACAATTAAAAGGCCTTTGTTCATGCTATTCTATTACAAATAGAGAATGTGGTGGACTATAAAATTCCCTTAGCAAGGGCCAGGGAGATAGCTCTTCAGTAGAAATGCCTGACTAGCACGTACAGGGACCCAGGCTAAATCCATGGCACTATTTGTTATGCTAGCCCTGTGCTGTGCTGGCCACTGAAACTGGGCATGGTGGCTCACACCTGTAATCCCAGGGCTGGGGAGACTGAGGCATGAGGATCACTATGAGTCTGAGCTGTGTAGTGAGACCCTCTACCAAATAAATAAATAAATTTTTTTGAAGAACCTGGGCACAGTGATCTTGGGTGTCTATTCCTGCATCATGGATGGGCAGGAAGACATGGGACCCTTGGCCTGTTATTCTCTAGGGAAGAAATATTGGATGGTAGGAATAGTCAGGGAAACAGAATTTGGGAATAGTGGTGGGAATGTGAGTACAGAAAAATGAAAATAAGTCCTTGCAAATGATGGTGTCGTTTGGTGAAAGGTCATGTAGGAAAGACATCGTCACATGTCTTGGTTATCATGTGATCTTCCAAAAAGTTCACTGATAATTGGAGGGCTAGTGATTTAGGTTCTAGTAACTTTGGTTTCTTGGATCTCAGCAATAAGCTCATTTTGTTCTACATGTTGATTTTACTATTTTTAAAAACTTATTTTTCTTTAGAATATATCTCACCCTGAGACATGGGGTTGAACTTGTTTGGTTTTTCTTTTTCTGTCTCAGTAGTCATTCACAATGGCAGCATTTCACAAGAACACCAGGACTTGGAAATCTTCCTGTCTCTTTCAATTAGTTTAGCATGTTGAAAAGAAAATTATGTATGCTTCTCTTTTATACTCTTTATAGAACTTTAAAAATACTACAGAAAGCTTTTCTTCAAACCTGGTAACCAGAGCCAGGTGTAGTGGTGGACCCCTGTATTCCCAGAACTGGGGAGGTTGAGGCAGGAGGACTGCCCTGAGTTCAAGGATAGCCTGCACTGCATAGTAAGAACCTGTCTCAAAAACACACGAATGACAACAACAAAAAATGCAAGCCAAGAACAAAACCTGGTAACTGGCGACTTTTTCTGCTCTTGTATTCATATGCTAAGGATGGTTCACCTATCAGGACCTGTGCTCTGTCTGAAAGAAATGTCACAATCTTGAAGAATTGCTCCAGGGAGAGCCCAACTGTGGGCTGGACCACGGAGTTTCAGGGTTCCGACGTCACCCACGGTGAGGCCACTGCTTGCATTACATCACAAGCCACTGTGTATTAAACACAATTCTCCCCACGAACATCAGAGCTGTTGTCACAGCTGTTCCTTCCTGTAGCTATGTTACCGCTTGATGTCAACTCCTTTAAACTAGAATTCCTCCACAGTCAGGCTTTTTGGTTAGACATTTTCTGAGCCTTTGTGCCCCAAATAGTGTGTACTTTATGTTTGCTTTGAGGGATATTTTTGTTGAACTTCGAATTCTTGGCTGTGCATTGTTTTTCTTCAGAATTTAAAGATGTCTAGCGATTTCCATTATTTCCGATGAGAAGTCACTTATCATTCTTATCTTTTTCTTCCTATAGGTACTGTGACTATTTTTTCCAAATGCTTTGTCTTTGTTTGTCAGGAGTTTGAAAATGATGACCTAGAGTGTGATTCTTTTCACTTTTATCTTTCTCAGGTTTTGTTTAGCTTCTCGGATTTAGAGATTGAAGTAGGCCACCACATTTGCAAATATTTTGTCATTATTTATTATTTCTTCAAACAACCTTTCTTTATTATTCTAACTCTCTCTTTCTTCTGGAACCCCGCTCGGAACTCTTCTTTTTAAATATCATTTGATATTTTTGTGCTGATTACAGATGCTCTAACTTTGACTCTTTTTTAATTTTTATTTATTTATTTATTTATTTATTTATTTATTTAGTGGAACCGGGGATTGAACTCAGGCCCTTGCACTTGCCAGGGAAGCACTTACTCCACTGAGCCATCTCCCCGGCCCCTTTTTTTATTTCTTTGTGTGCTTTTATTTGGAGCATTTTTATCGACCTATTTCAATTTCAACAGTTCTGCTTTTCTTCAGTATCTACTATGCCGAATACCACAGCATAACAGTCATATTCTGCTATCTTTTAAAATATATTACCATATTCAATTTTTAAAATTGTGCTGATATTGGCCTCTTCACTCATGAGACAAATAGATCTGCAGTTTGTTTTTTTTCAGACAACCTTTTCTAATTCTTTTATCATAGAAATGTTAGTTTCAAAATTAGTTCTGAAATATTTTCTTCTCTTCTATTTTGATATAAGTTATTAGGATTGATATGATTTCTTTCTTGAATTTATCAGGGCCTAAAGTTGTCTTTGTTGAAAGATATGCAAACTAGGAATTTAATTTTAGGTTATTGATTTTTTTTTTTTAATTGATCTTTGGTAGTTCTGGAAGTTTGGTTGTTGTGTCTGTCAGACGATGTCTGTTTAATATGCATTACTTAATTGTTAGTTGATGTGCACTAATTGCTTAAGAAAATTGTTAAAATTTTTCCTTCCTTTACAGAGGAATAGATATAAACCAAATGCCTTTCCAGATGTGCAGGCCCATGGAGAAACAACTCTCTTCTTTGTGGCATCAGAGTGGAACCCATGAAAAACATGTACAGGGATGTTCTTCATAAAAAAATATTTTTCTGAGGGGCTGAGGAGATAGCTCAGTAGAATAAGCACTTGCCTGGCAAGTGTAAGGTCCTGAGTTCAATCCCCAGTACCGCAAAAGAAAAGAAAAATTTTTTTCTGACTTTCACAGTCTTAGTAGAAGAAGAAGGAAGAGAATGTGGTTGGTCCCTCATCATCAAACAGCCTAGGGGACAGATTTTGGGAGAGTCATATTCCCAAAGGAGTATGATCCTTCTGCTGAGGACAGAGCTGGGATAGGGGATGGCTGGGAAAAATTTTGCAAAAGTTTCACTGTGAGAAATTTGTCATATTGGGAATAAAATAGTGTTGTTTGAAGGAAACATGGATCAAGATGATGAAGAAGTTTGTGTCTGCTTAGGTGCAGATTGTATGCTTTTAGACACATTCATTTTTGTTCTCCTAACAATACTATTAGGTAAATATTATCACTCAGTTTTACAGATGAGGAAACTGTGGTTTTGTAAATAAAGTATGTTCCTTATTTTTCTTCCCCATATCTCTCCACGCCCATGTGTTCTTTCCCTTGAGTTGGACTTGCAGGAGACTGACCCTATTCATTTTTTTTTTTTTTTTTTTTTTTTGTCTCTGGTTGAGCTCATCCAATGAAACCAAATTGTCAGTGTGGCTGGGTGCGGGAGTATGCAGACACTGGGAGGTCAAGGGATGCCTTCTGTCTCCTCTGTGTCTCTGTTCCACATTTCTAATGACTTGTCTGTACTCCCAATTCACTGGATACCAGCAACACCATTTCCTGCCCTTATATCTGCAGGCCTTGCAAGGACAATATCTTTCTTTCCTGCCTACCTCTGTCAAAAAGGTGATGATTTCTACTGGCTTCCTTAATCCTGTCCCCATCTCTCCTCTCTGCAAATTGTCACTGTTTAATGACACTGCCTGAGTGGCAGTGGGTTCTTTGCCCAATCCCTCACTGATACGATAGGCTCCATGTTTCAGGTTAATCAACTAAATCTAATTGTGATTGAGCAAGTCACTCCCTAAGAGGTCATTTTGGGTGAGCAGGCAAATCCAATGGAGACAGAAAGATGAGGCAAGGTTGAGACAAGGTGTTGGCTCCAGCAGCACTGGACCATGTCCTGGGTCCAGAAAGAAGTGATACCTGTTTGAGACCCGAGGTTTGGAGTCCCAGGTTCTTGTTCTAGCCCTGCTGGCAAGTTGATAACTAACCTTGAGACCAGCTCCCTTAAATACTCTGAGTTCAAGGGCAGTTTTTCCTGAGTTTGAAGTTTCAATGGACAACTAATGTGAAAAAGATTTTGTAAAACACCAAGCAGACTGCAGACTGTGGGGTTAATATTATTCTGTCTATTTTAGTCCTCCACTTAGAATGAGATGACAAAAATTAGGGAGAATTTCTATTTCTGTGCCCCCAGGTCTGCCCACTTCTCTGCCATGCTGTGTTTTGGGAAGGGGGAAGAATCAGTCTGATGTGGTCTTACATGGCCCTCATTTTAGGCTTGTCAGGTCCTGCTGGGCAGAGAGGGGATTTCTAGCTTTTGAGAAGAGGATGAATTAAATCTACAGTAGCAATAAGCTTACCTTGGCATTTTTCATGATTTTCTGCAGTGTTAAAAACTTTTGCCAATGTTTGCATTTAATAGCTCTGCCTTGGTGAAATTATTGAGGTTCCCAACTGTGTTTTCAATGGTTCTTGGAGTAGTGGGGGATTTTTAAATTGCTGCCAGAAATTAATAGCAATGCAAGAGAGAGGAAGGTGAGGAGAGAGAGGAAGAGGGAGAGGGAAAGAGAGAGAGAGAGGGGAGAGAGAGAGAGAGAGAGAGAGAGAGAGAGAGAGAGAGAGAGAGCAGGAACTCGTGGGTAAGAATGTGAAAATGTAAAGGAAAGGAAGGAAAAGTAGGTGTAGAAGAGAGTGGACAGAAGCACAGAAAGAGCCAGCAATGCATATACCATGCATGTGTGTGTCTAACTGTTTCTTTTTATTTTCATGATTTTGTTTATTGAACACAGGATGAAAAGCTGCTAGAAAAGCTCATCACAGTAATTTTTTCTACTTCTCATTCTTCCCTGCATCCCACACCTTTTTGGATTTGAGTGAGGCTTTTGTATTCTGGGTTTTAATCCCCGAGCACCATACTAAAAATTCAGATGTCTATAAACTGAAGTTGAGTGCCCCCTCAGCTTTTTACTGGAGCCAGAAATTCAGAATTTTAAGTAAAATCTTTCATTTTAAGTATTGGAATAAAATTTATGCTAAAAGTATGTATTTGTAGACTCTGCCAAAAATATTAAGTTGGATCCTTAAAATTCCCATTTTTGTGAGACCATTTGGTGGCTGTTTGCCATATCGGAGCTAACATAATTATAATTTTTTCCATGGGGGAAATGTCACATTTTAAAAATTAAGGCACAACTCACCAAGTGTCTAATGCATTAATGCTGAGCATACAGCTCACCAAGCGTCGGGTGTCTACGTGTTTGTATTTCTCTGACCACCACCCAATTGAAGACACAGGACATTTCTGTACCTACAGGTTCTCCTTGTGCTCCTTCTCTGTCAACAGTCCTTCTGTCATGGAGAGGAATTCAAAGAGGTACAAGTGAGGCCAGAAACAATAAGCATTCTTGGGAGCGTGAAAGGAAAGTGATTTGACAGGGAAAACCTGTGGTACACACCTGTGCACCGCTGGGGCTCTTATGGGTTGGGTCTAGATGTGCTGACACAGCCTCATACAGTGACAGCTGGACTCCTCAGAGACGGCTGGATCCAGGGTGTGTGAGGCTAGGATTAATGGCGTGAATGCCATGCACCCTAGGGTGGGCAGCCTGGATAAGACAGATAGCAGGGACAGGAAGAGGACTGCTGTGGTTGGTGACCCCTTGTCACTTGCTGCTTTTGCCACCTTTTGCTAGCCGTGAATAAACTGTTTCCTTTGTGATACCCTACTGCCGTGCCACCCAGCTACAGAGCCAGCCAATATGGACCAAACACCTACAGACAGAACTGCAATGCACTTTTCTTCCTTTAACTTTGGGCATCAGGTATTTGGTATCAACAAAGAGAAAAGTAACTAAGACAATGGCACAGTTCAAAGACATGCCTATTGGGAAGCTTCATAGACATTTGGCACCCTGAAATTACAAGGGGCTAAGGGGGCCAGGCTTGGTGTGATAAAGGGTGGAGCTAGAACCTTAGAGCCAAGCTCAGAGGCCAGGCTATGTAGAGAGTTCAGAAAGCACTCATGGGCTGAACATACAATGAGGCAGAATAGGAGAACTAAAGGCAGGTAGAAAAGAGACAAGGAAAATTATGAGATTAAAATCATACTTGTAAGATAAATTGCAGCTGCAGGACACAAATTTACCTTGGTTCACAAGGTCATTTTCAGTTCCATGAAACACACTCTAAAAGCAAAGCAAAGCAAAGCAAAGCAAAGCAAAGCAAAGCAAAGCAAAGCAAAGCAAAGCAAAGCAAAGCAAGCCAAACCAAACCAAGACAAACCAAAACACAAAAATAAAAGCTTAGAGGTCTTAAAGATACAATATGTCTGTAGCTGGTCTCCCTCTTCAAGGAAGCAGCTCAGTTAAGTGGGTAGCATATCTTTAAGCTTCAAACACAGGCAAATGGTTTATTCTCTAGTTTAACAAGTGGATAATTCAGTAGACAGTAGGAATATACATACTGGATCACCCATTTTGAAGACACTCCCAAAATCACATTAAATAAACCCAACCATGGGCAGGCCAGATCACTCAGTGGACTAAAGTGCCTGCTTAGGCAGAGCACAGGAGCCTGGGTTTGATTCCCAGTGTGCTTTGCTGGCCCCGCTCCCAGGGAGTGATTCAGATGGGTGTGGTGTCATGCACCTGTAATCTCAGCACTTGAGAGGCTGAACACAAGAGGATCATTATGAGTCCAATCTATGTAGTGGGACCCTGTAGACCCTGTATTTTTAATACATTAAAAACAAATAAACCCAACCAAGACATAGTGAGTCTCTCTCTTTAGGGCCCTCCTCTGTCCTCTCTTATTGTAGACATCACTAACTATGCCTAATACACTATGTTATGCTTCTCACTAATATCCTGAGAATTCTTTCTCTGAGACAGAAGTCAATGAGCCTACAACTTACCTCATGGGTGGAGTGAGCTGAGATCCCCATCCTCTCTTTGGAGGGTCACCTTAGAGCTCATCAGTGACAACTTGATGTAGGGACTATGTAGGCACTCAGTGTTCCCACCCCAAGGTACTACAGAGTTCCTACACATCCCACCAGCATTTGTTCATGACAGAAAAGGTATAATGCAATGAATGAGTGTGGAACCCTGCAGCAGAACTCCCTGCAGAGAGGCTAGGGGCCAGACCCACCCATCTAATCCAGGAGAAGAAAATCTTGCCAAAAGGGCACAGCAAATTCACTTCCATGGACTGCAGCAAGAAGAAGTGGAGCACAGCAGCCGGACCCAAGCCGGGCACATCTGGACAAGTTCAAACTTGATAGATCCAGACCCAGTAAGCTGAGACACTTTGCTAGACCCAGATCTATGACAGCATCCTCTCTCTTTCTCTCCTGATCAAGAGAGGGGGCAACAGGTAACCGGGGTGAAGTAGTCTGACTGGAAGACCCCATGTACATCAAGGGGAGGTGGTCAGAGAGAACTTAGGGGAATTAATTTAAATATAAATTCTCAATTTAATATCTCCTTAGCTATACAGTGATAATATTTGCTCTTATGGTCTAAAATACAAGCCAATTAGTTACAAAAGTTTGTCAACTGCTAAATATCACTACCTATTATTAGTGTTGTTAATTGTAGTTCTATAAATACAAAACTGTAACTGCTTTTACCACATAATCTCTCTTAGGTAATAATATCAGTAAGTACTAAGGTAATAACTGCACCAGGGCTCTACATCAAAGGTCAGAGGACAGTGCTATACACTTAGAATATTTAAATGACAATAGAATACCCTTCTTTGATGAAAGTAAACTAAAAAGGGGATACAAATAAAGGACCATTTTGTATCTGTATATTCAAAATAGTTAGGATAGATATACAGCTGCATTTTCTTAATTCAATGAATAGAGAGATTTGTTTTAATAGTGTTTGTAGATAGGATATCATGTCTGCATCTTGTACAATGAATAACCACTAAGACAACAATATGCAATATATTAATTATTGAAACTGTGCTAGTAATTGGTTTTGAAACTCTCTCTCATTGCTATTTGTTCCTCTATAAAATTATTTTTTTTAAAAAAAGCTGTATTGATTACTGCATAACATTTTCTGATGGTTCAAGGATCTTCCATTAACTTCCCCAAATGAATGCAAACACTATTTGATTCCCACCACTTACAATGAAATTCCAGATTCAAAGAAGGTCCTGATGATGAATGTGATTTAGTAGAACTGAGCTTCAAGTCATTTGTATTTACCTGAATCTGTTACATGGATCTATCCTTTCAGGGCGACCCACACATCAGCTTACTCAGAACAGTTTCGGTTTACGTTTTCAGTCTTGGAATAATTATTAATAGTGCCCCCTCTTACTTCCTAAAGCAACAATAAATTATATACTGCACTTCTGCAAAAAAAAAAAAAAATGACAAAGAAGAGGAGCAAATGCATTCTCAGGCCCTGAGCCCACCCAGAACAAATGCAGGAGACATTAGCATAGAAGAAATTGGAAATCACACACCTGAAATCTGTGAAATAATGCAATGAATGAGCCAGATTCATTTATTTAGGAGAAACAGACAACATATGAGGCTTCTGTTGTTCAGTCCTGCACATCAGGGAGCAAATCATATATACACCCTTATTTTGCTTGACTCTTTAGTTGCCATCATGTCCTGCCAGGCTGTGTGGTTGCTTCCACAGCCACCATTCTCTTCCAGCCAAGAACGGTACACATGACACAATATTTCTGTGACCTCTGAGCTCAAGGGTGAACTTGCCTCCAGATTTTGCACCCCCCCCCCTTGATTTAACAACAAAGGAGAGACTGTGGAGAGGCGGAGCTGGCAGGAGGTTCAAGCCTGTCCCTGAAGATGGACTCCTGATGCACCTTTCTCTAAATCTGGAAGGAGCCGCGCCTGGCACCCCTCTGTGGTGAGAAGAGATGCAGATGCCTTTGCCCCTGGGAAGCCAGCGTGGCAACATCGACTCAATTTTCACCTGGTGCCTTGTTGCATTACATTAATGAGGCTTTTGAACTGCCTCCTAAACAGCTCCCTTAGAAGAAGAGGTTCATTGCCTCAAGTGTTAATGGGTCCAATTGTAACTCTTGCTGCCTTCCTCTTTTCTCTGCCCTCAAGGTGCAAACTTACAGGCTTGTCCTTTCTTTCAAGGTGACTGAGCAGGTAGGACCAGCCAAGGTCTTGGGAACACACCAGCAGCTCTTTTGTCTTCCTCATGTGCATCAAGAACCCTCTTGGGCAAACTCCCAAGAGCCTCTTTTGCTCTTTCCCGAGGCACTCAGAGAGCATGGGTGCTACCTTACCGAAATGACTGGGGGTGATTGAGTTTCAACCCAACCCAACAGCCAACCCAACCTAACAACCTAACACTTCAATGTTAGGCTTCCTTGTTAAGTAGGCATAAGAAAGGCACAGTAGTAGGCACAGAAATGCAAATTACATTAGCAGGGGCTACAATTAGGGTAGAAACAATAGATATCCAGATCTAAGCATCCCCTTCATAACTAGGATTCCACCCAGGACTCACTATGCTCCTGTAAGTGTAGCAATTTTATTTTTTAAAAAAGACAGGAAATTGAGATTAAAGGATGTTAAATAACTCATCCCATGACTCTGAGCTTGGGTTTAGAACTCATTTTGCTCAGGGGCTGAATCCATGTGTTCTCAAGTTCACTGGGATCCGTGAACACAAATGCACATAAAGACGAAGCCAGGACTGGCTGTATAATTTGTGGAATTTGCAAAATGAAAGCACAGGGCCAATGTTAAAAAATTTGTAGACAGTGACAACAAAATAGTAAGTAAAGAATGGAGCTTTTCTGTATGTGAGCACCTCTGAGGCCGTGTAGGTCATGTGCTCATAAAACTGACCATGGGTAAGGTACATTTGTATGATACACACACGAGAATAATAAGCAAAGAAAGTATATTTTCTAGGAGGTTCACTGGGGGAGGGGAGGGTGGCCCAAACTCAGCTCCCTTAACTTTGACATGATCTCAGTTTTCAAAACAGCTTAATAGAAATTTGAGTTTTGTGGGAAGTTGCCTGAATTATAATTCCTTATTAATTTACCTACCTGATGTCCAGTTTTTATTTTATTTGACAATAGAATCACAATTTATTTAAGCCAGATTTATTCTCAGCTAAAGTTTATCTTCCTGGGCTCCAGAGACGGGGACTGCGGTGGCCATGCAAAGCAATCCCAGCTACTGAGAGGCGGGTTGATGGGAACTTCTGTGAACACTTGTTTTCTTGATACAGGTGGCAGCCTTCTTTCTGGATATTTCTCTCTCTCTCTCTCTCTCTCTCTCTCTCTCTCTCTCTCTCTCTTTTTGGCTCAGCTGAGGCAGTCACAGAGATTCTGATGACAAAGTAGCCTCAAGTATAAAAGGACAAGTTGAGAATGCTGGGGCCAAATGGCCTAAGCCTAGAGCAAGGATGACACCTGGGAGTCACCATGGTGGTGCTGACTCATCCCTCTTGGATGTGCTATCCTGCTAGAAATTTAAATCCTGATGGGATTAAGCTGCATTAGTTGTTTTCTTTTCTTTTTTATTATTTTTTTAATTTTACATATGTATAGCAGCAAAATGCAACAGCCAGCTGAAACTATCTATCCAGGGAGCAAACCAAGGAAGGCAGAGCTATGAACTCCCTTTGTCCATGGCTGTGCTGTGAATGGCCCTAATTAGGAATGAGGAACAGGGATCTCCTCTTTTGTCTCTTGTTTGCACTGTTTTTAAGGGCTATAGGTTCCCTTTCGTGGTCACATTTAATTACTAAACCCACCCTGGTGGTCCACAGCAGGGAGCTCGTGTCTGCTCTTTTTTAGGCACATGAAAGACCTCTTGCTTCTCAGAACCCCTTGTAGTGGGGCTGCATGATGGCTTAGGGCTAACTGGGATGGGCTGAGTCTGGGTAGGAGCTCAGGAGAAGTGAGTGTGAGGGAAGTAGGTGAGAAAGCTTCCCTTGCTGTTGCAACTGGGGAGGCCCTGTGTAGAGTTAGTGGGGGCACAAGATCAGAACACCCTGAGTCACTAAGACACTGCATGGAGGACAGTTGCAGTCACTGTGGACTTTGCAGTGGTAAGAAATCGATGTGTGTTAAGCCATGACATTTAAGAATTATTTACTCTCCTAGTTTAGCCTAGTCTGATCTAACTAATTTATCTCCTACCTCCGTAGAAACACCTGCATTAATGGGAATGATTGAGGAGTATGGGTTAGAATGCTTAACCTAGGATGTCTTCCTCAACTGGGGTGCCATTACATGAGTGAGAAAATTTGGTGCCTCAAGGTGGGTGTAGGGGAAGGGTTGGAAGGAAATGATATCTTTACAGATACCTTTCATACTGTATATATCAACTCAGGAATAAAAGGAGTCCTACGTGCAGTGAGCTGAGGTCTTGGTCTCTACCTGTGCCCACAAAACCTCTTTATTTCAATTACTGTCTCATCGATCCATAATCACTGACTAAGTGATAAGGCCTTGTTTAAACTGGCTGAGGCTGACATAGTCATGAAATAGAGACTACCATAGGAACAAAGGACAAACTCCTGTACCCTTAGCCTGTTACTCATCAAAAGCATGATCTGTTTCTTTCTGAGGCAGACAGAGACTGAACGGCTGATTTGCTAAAACCCTCAACCCTGGGCCACAAAGACCCAAAAAGGTAACTAAAAGCAGGACAAAGTTTTACCACCATTCTATATCCTTTGTGTTAAAAGTTTAGATATGGGTATGTCACCCGTTTTTTAAAGCGTCAATGGAACAAAGCTTATTAGCTCTTTCAAGATGCAGAATGTTGAGAGAAGAGTAACTAAGCAGTGTTCAGAATTCTGAAAGTGATCTGATTACGGACATGTACAATGTCCAGTTCCAAATCTTTCCCCCTTGAAGTGACACAGTGAAGTCTCCAGACACTTTCCTAAACCTATAGTTGCCTGGGTAGAGGACAGCAAAGCCTAACATGACTGAAACCTCTGCAGAGACAATCATTTCATGTGACTGGGACTCTTCCAGAGCTATGGGACCAGACGAGATAACGATTGATTTGACTGCAGTACGGCATTAAAACAGCCCTCACTCCTTGTTCTGAGCCAGCCAGATCCCCTTCATCAGAGCAGACCTTAAATAGCTGGAGTCTTTTCTCTATCTTCTTTCTTAATTTCCAATAAAAGCTATTGCTTGCAAATTCATACTGCTGCTTTTAGTTTGATTTCTATTATTACTAATTCAAGGGCTCATGCTAAGGGACAAAGTAATAGAGGGAGCAATCCAGCACAGGACCCAAGCAGTTGCAGGTTTTTGGTTCAGGTCTGTAAGTCATGTTATAAATACCACTTCACATTTTACAAAGCTCTCTTAGCTGCCTTTCCTGTTGAACGAGGGCCTGTCTTCGGCAAGCCCTTGATGACCCACGGTTCCTACAAGCTCCAGCTTCCTCCGCACCAGCTTTGCAGTCAGCATGACCTCCTCCTGCACTTCTGCAAGAATGGGCTACACAGCAAGGCAGCTTCCTGCAGCTCCCAGCACCAGCACCGGGCCAGGCTTGGTGTGCTCAGTGCACGCATTTGGATGACTCTGTCTGGGAACCACCTGACGCTTCTCCCCATTGGAGAATCTTCTCCTCCCTGAGTATCCTTCAGGTTTCATTGAAGTTCTCCTTAACCCTGCTCCCATCCTGTCCAACTTTTTATAAAATCCTGATAATCAAAATAATATGATAGGTGACTCTGATGTCCAATTAATACTATGGTAGACATAGAGGAGAGCTGCACTGGGTCTGTGTAGAGCGGTCCCAGACTACTCAGTTCTGTGTGTAGCAAGAGGGCTCCTATAGTCAGAGGACCAGGCTCTGGTGTGGTCTCATGGTAGTTTCCATGCAGCCATCAAAGGGGATCTAGAGGAGGATCACCTGCCCTGTGTCTGAGGGTATTCATCATCTCTACCAGGGGTAAACCGTGTGTGTGTGTGTGTGTGTGTGTGTGTGTGTACGTACGCACACACACACATGCATGTGTGTATGCTGGCATTCACAGCATTCATGTGTGTCAACTCACCAGGAATTTATTTACTCTGTATGCTTATGCAGTGTCGCTCTACGCAGGTACTCGCTAATAGTAATGGCTCTCAGCTCGAGCATCATTATGTGTAAAGTGCTCTGTTAAGCACTAGGCAAGAATACCTTAGATTGGGTTTCACAGGTCCTGACAAGATGATGTGTGAGAGCTATTAAGTAGCAACTGCCTCCAGGAAAATCCAGTTGGAAAGTGGAAAGAGATGCTGGGAATGAAAGCAGGCTAAGCAAGCAGGCAATATCAAGGGAAGATCCACAGAAGATGATTTGAGAGTCAGTGTGTATCAAAGCTGCCCAAAGGAAAGTCCAGGAGCGTGGTGACTTTGTACCCATTTGTGTTCCAGGACAATCAAGCCTTGGTTGAGGGCACACTACAATGGGAGATCAGGAGGGGAGGTTTGAGTTTCTAAGTATTTTTTACTTCTTCTCATCCTTGAGCTCAGATAGTTTTCAGAATTCTGATGTCAGCCTAATACCAAAACAATACAGGTTCTTACTTGGAGCAAGGGAAAGAATTCAGGCATTGTACAGGAAATAGAATAGGGGTGAGGCCCAAAGCATATTCTATAGTGGGCTGTTTATTTATTTATCTATTTTGTATTTTAGGGAAGTGTCCTCAGGGTGTTCAGGGTCTCACAACTAGATGGACTCATAGTGATCCGCCTGGTTACAGCTTCCCAAGAACTTTGATTACAGGTGCATGCCACCACGCCCAGTCTCAACTGCACACCCCCAGGGGTGGGGCTGGATCTGCAGGCCTGGAGATCGAATCCCTGGCCCCTGCACCTGCTTGCAGGTACTTTAAGGCACTGAGCTATTTGGCTGGCCTCAGTGAGATGTTTAAACATGTGAAAATTCAGCCTAATCCAACCTAAGTTATATCTTATGCTTAGTATTCCCACTGAGCATATGGAAAAACTGAGGCTTAGAGAGAAGTCAGCAGATTGCACAGCTGGTAAGTATAATAACTAGAATTGGGACCCAGGCTCTTCATCTCCCAAAACTTTCCATGTGTTGGGCTGCTGGAGAGGGCATCCCATGCAGTGGCCACTTGCAAGTTGAGGGAATGATAGGAGAGGATCAAGTTCCCACGAAAAGTCTGAGATTATAGCAACATAGAGGTTTCCCAGGATGCAGTCCCAACCCAAGACCTGAAAGCCCAAGTCGGGCCCCACTGCTCTTCCTGCGCAGATCTCTCAAAATGTGGCTGGTGGTGTAGGAGGACTTGGCTCGGGAAGAAGGCCCAGTTGCAGGGCTCAGAGCCTTGAGGGCCTGGGGACTGAGCAGGAAAACTTAGCACCCTGAGTCCATAGTGATTTTTTTTCTCTTTGACACAGGCTGCCGCTCTGTAATCCAGGCTGGACTTAAACTTGTGCTCCTCCCAGCCTCAGCTTGCAAATGCTGGGAAGCTCACTGTACTCTTCAAGGAATCTTCTACAGAATGCTGGACCAGGAGCTCTGCTGCCATCTCTAGGAGATACATCCTGAAAAAGACCTCATTTTACAGATAGGGATGCAGAGGCCAAGAAAACAACTGCCCTTGATCAAGGTCGTTAATGCCAGTGCTCCAGATGCTAAGTACAAACTTCAGGCTCCATCACCTAGCTCAAGAATGGATGCTTTTCTGAAAGCTGATTTATACAGACTGGATCTTTATCAGGAATACACATTTGGGGAGGAACTGTGTGTAAGTGTCCACAACTCACTTCCAGTTGACTTATGCAGTTCCCACCAGTCAAAGCGGCCTAATTGGTTCATGGAGCACAAAAGCCCAGAGACTGCACCAAGACTCAAATGATGTCACAAAGGAACTTTTTCATCCCACTGCAGTACCTGTTTTCATTTTTTTTTTTTTCTGTGACTTCCTCAATTTTGTGGACAGATCCTTTTTGTTGCCAGAAAGCCCTCCCTTTCCTAAGGTCATGCAATGCGGGTCACCCTTCTTGGTGGAAATAAAGCCTGGTTTTCTCAAGGGTTCAGCCACATACCAAGACTGAGGCTCTTTGGCTCAGCCAGGATGACATGACTATCCCAGAACCAAACTCTTCATTCTGATCAGCCCGGCCCTGGCCATATGGCTCAAGTGTGTGTGCGTGCATGCGTGCATGCATGAGTGTGTGTGTGCATTGTGTGTGCCCAAATGTTTTAGGTTGAGAGATGGGCAAGTGCGATTTTCTAGAGGATGATGGAGCTGTCACCAGGTGACACCACTTTGGCTCTCCATTATCACCAGGCAATGGGAGCCAAAGCGCAGACAGCTGGCAGAGCTGCAGGAGCCCACCGCTGCAGACGCTGTCCTACCACACGGAACTGAGACCGTGCAAGATGACAGGTGACTGAGGTCATCAGCCCCAGTTCAGTTCTTGATCTTGCAGTACTCTGACAATGGCTAAGACAAGTGAATTTCAGAGATGTGCTCCCAGGAGATAGGAAAGGGAAAGGAAGGAAGAGAGAGAAAGCAGTACAGAGAAGAAACTGCACTAGAGGCTTTTGGTGGCCTGCCTGGGCTCCCTTTACAGACCTGGGATGCTGATGCCTTGGTTACTTAGTGGAGTTGCTAGGTACCAGCGTCACATCTGACATCTGGAGGTTGGCACGGGATGTAAATGTCCAGCTCCCTTGCCTCTAGATGGGGCAGCTAGATGGTGCTATTGACCTTTCCAGAGCAACCTGTCTGAGCATGTTGAGGACCCACTTACATAGAACTCCCATCTTTGTTTGTCCTTTTCTATTATTCTTTTCTGCTTCCTGATTTCCCTGCATTGTTCATCTTTGAGTCTCTTGTGAAAGATTTGCATAATAATTACCCCCTCAGGCTCCACTTTAAGAGCCCAAATTTATGTGTGTGTGTGTGTGTGTGTGTGTGTGTGTGCATACCTGTGCATGCATTGTGCGTGCCCAAATGTTTTAGGCTGAGAGATGGGCAAGTGTGATTTTCCAGAGCTGTCACCAGATAAAGGGAGCCAAACACAAACTCACATGTTTGGCCTCCCAGATATAATTCAGGTGAAGCCAGGCTTAATGTGGTGCTTTGCTTTACCATATAAATTGTATGGAGTTTTTTCCCATCTCAAGGGCAAGGAGCTGGGGTTTGCACACTGATGCTAGTCATCGGCTACAAGTGGCCCAGGGCAGGGAGTGGGATGCGAGGACAGAAATTCCAGGGCTTCCTGGGTGTGGTGTGGGTGAGGGGGCTCAGCAGCCCAAGAGATTCCCTAAGGACCATTGCAGGTGGTATCCTTCTGGGACAAAGTCTGCAGTAAAGCATTAAATTGAGGTTTAAGGAGATGGTGGAGTCCCTAGCACTATCTGCTTTATAGGGGAAAGAACAGACTGTAGAGAAATTTGTGGATTCATATTTCTAAAGAGAGTAAAGGGAGGTATATTTAACTATCGGCAGGTATAAATATACTCTGTCTGACAAGTTGCTGTTTATCAATTTGTTTCTACTTATGCAACAAGAAGAACAGAATACAGTACTTATCAATCCTTGTAATGAAATATTTTTCCTTTATTGAGGTTGTGTTTATACAGATGCACATTAGATTAAACTTTTTGACCTCATTTGCATTCTAGAGCGATAGCACCATAATTTTCTTTCCCCAAATGCATTCGCTCTTAATTAATCTTAACCACTCTCAAGCTTTTCTGATTCCTATTATCACTATTTAAAGTTGAGAAGACTTTAAATGGATCTAAATCTCATATTCAAATTAGTTTCTTTTTCCTAAAGTTATAATGACTTAACATTTTATTTGATTTGGGCCCAAAGTATTACCTGAAAAGTAATTTCATTGTTTTACAATTTAAATATCCATGTGGAATAAAAATTCATTAACCTTATTTACATGTGTGTGAAAATTATGACACTCTATCCAATTAACATTTTTTAAGTGTGCAGTATTTTTCAGCGTAAAGCTTTGACTGTGCTGTGGTTCTGTCATCTGCATCTCTCAATCCGTCAGCTGCAGGAATCTGAGGTATGTAGATTTCCAATTTTGGCCCATTATTCAGTTGCCTGCTTAGACACTGCTAGATGTGAAAATTGCATCTTCTCCAGGAACCCAGGGGAGAGTGACTGTACTGAAGTCCAGCATTTGTGTAATCTTCCTAGGATAAAGGAGGAGAGGTGACCACAGAGGACCTGGTATAAAGGACCTTGCTCAGAACTTGAGGGAATAGGTTGGGCAGAGTCACACCTTGGGCATGTAATCATTTTTTTGAGCTCTAACCTGGAGAAGCCGAAGCATATAGCTCTCTGGTCAGCCCTTCATGGGCACAGTGCTTTACAGATTTTCTTAACCATGGCTGTAGGACAGGACAGTGGTGACCAACCTATGACACCCGTGCTACACTGCAGCCAGCTGTTTGTTACCACTGAAAGCTCTAAAAGTCCATTACTGATCTAGGACCAGGGACAGCAGTTCATGGTGTAGTTAACACATGGCAACCACAAGGCGGGTAGTGACCACGGGTCCAGCTGAGGCTTGGAGTCCCGATTTTGCCCATGATCCTTCCATGATACTGTAGTTCTCTGCTCCCTAGACTACCAAAATAGCCTCCTCACAGGTCTCCAGTACCTATACCGCCCCTACCTTCAATGTTTTAGAATTAGGGTGATTATTTGAATTATGAACCGAGTTGCATCAAACTAGCTCTGTAAGCGGTCCATACCTCCCTTTACTCTCTGTGCAGTGGAACCACTCGCCTGACCAGAGTGGCCTGCTTTCCCTTCCCTTTGTTGACAGCTACATTACCTTCCATTGCTCTGTATATTACTGCTCTTCCTCCTCCTCCCAGGCTTTGCCTGTGCTGCTCCTCTGCATGGAGCATCCTTTCCTCTCTTTAACAAATCATCTCTAAATAATCACGCTCCACTCAACCTAAGGGTTACTTGGGCTTTTCTCAATTTGGTCAAACCCTGGTTCAGCTGGAGTCCTGACAGAAGTTTTCTTCTCACCAATGGCCATCACTACAATCTCAGTCCTGCAGTTGCTGCTGTGATTCGTGTGTCATGTCTCTGTTAATCAAAAGCTCTGTGGAAGCCCTGGCCAGTTGGGTTTTTGCTTCCTTGTTTACCCAGCACATAGCTCAGAGTGCTCAACCTCATACCTAGCATATGTTAAATTAGTAATGAACCAGCATGACTTCATAGTTTTTATTCTTTTTTCCCATAATTTTATTGATAAACAAATAGCAATGAGACAGTTTCAAACCAAATTGGTAGGACAGTTTCAATAATTAACACATTGCATACATTCTTCCTGGTGGTTAATTGTTGTACAAGATGCGGACATGATATTCTATTTACAAACACTATTAGAACAAATCCCTCTATTCATTAAGAGAATGTAACTATATATCTGTCCAAACCATTTTGAATACACGGATACAAAATGGACATTCATCTGTATCCTCTTTTTTTATTTAGTTCTATTGTTTGAATATTATAGGTGTGTTAACTCAGAAAAATATTCTAAAAGAGTCCAGTAGTCCATAATAGTGTTGGGTGTTCCACTTCACTGGCAATGTCAGAAATTGTTGACCTGAGTCCCCTACAGCTCAACATAACAGCATGGCTTTACTTCTTATACTTCATTTTTATACTTTTCTGCTGGATGGTTAAGACCAAGATTAAAGCAGGATCTATGCAACAAGAGTTGTAGCTTTTGGGTCTGATAAGGTCAGTGAAATCCCCTCAGGATTTATCTTGAGATCCTGTACCTCAGATTGTAGAACCTTTGTCAGTGTCATCCATGTGGATGAGTCATGGCCATTGTTTGGCCAATGTGCTCTCTGTGAAAGCCTGAGAGAATATTTTCTCTCCATGTGACTCTCTGTAGGCACACTCTACATCACTGATCACTTTCCTCTTTGGCTCCATAATCTCCTTGATCAGAAAATTTGGGACACTACCAAGTTACATGACGTTACAGTACAAGTTCTCATATGTCCTGAGTCTTAATTGACCTTGGAAGGCTGGGGCCAAAATGTTGGCCTTCCTTGCAGCCCTCCTTTTTCTCTAATTTTGGTCTGCAAACTTAGGTTGTTAACCATCCAGAAGACAAGTTTATTGTTATTACCGTATAACCTAGGCTGTTAAGCTTAGCCTCACTATCTGTCTGAATATCAAACATTTTAGGCATAACCTGGAACAGGTATTTTTCATCAAGTATTGATATGTTGAACAGAATATGATGAAAAAACATTTAAAAATTAGAATATATTTTAAAAATAGGCATAAAGAATTATGTAATTCTTATGTTTACACGTAAGTCCAAAAATCTAACCATATACAACCTTGAAGCAGGACAGTCCCACCACATTCCTTTTCCTGCATAATTTTTATTATTGAAGATAGGGAGCTCTCCTTGCAACATCCCCCTTAAGGTAATATTCTGCTGTGAAATACTATAGATCTAAGGCATTGAGCAAAGTCCTGGGTCCCAGCTGTCAATGCCCACCACCTCTTACATTTCTGAGGAAGTAACAGGGAATGGAGGGTCACAGGTTAGGATTCCAGTTAAGGATCTTGCTTCACACACTTTGTACACTTGATCACAGACCAGGCTGTAAGGAAACCATACAACAGCAGTCTGATTCACACCTCTGTCTTTGATTTGTTACTCACAGCACTCTGGGTAGTGAATCATGTCACGAACATGAAAAGAGAAAATGAAAATGGTTGATTGTTCTAGGAAGCTTTGTCATGGGTTTTAGAATCCGTCTGAGGTCAGAATTATCTGATCAAAATGAGAATGTTGGAAGAGTATCTCCTACTCAGTAGGTGCTTCCCCTTGCAACCCAGCCTTTCTCCTGGGTCTGAAGAGACCCTCATGACCAGCGTCTTTGCTAGTTGGATTGATGGAGCTGTTTCCTCAGAAACATAACTGATGAGCACTCTGTCACTCTTTCCTTGGCTGCTGGCTTTGGCTGACTTTGCATCTTGGCTCCATTAGGCCAGGGAGAGTGACAGTGTGCCTGTGGAAAAATTCCTGGAGTCTCTGGGCCTCAATTTTTCAATGATCAAATAAAAGCAGTGTTTGGCTCATCTGAGCATATTTTGGGAGAAATTTATGAAGCACGGAGAACTTTGGGAACTGTTATCATAGACTCAGAATAACTTCTTTGGACTGTAGATTTCACTTTCCTTCAAAAATGAAGAAATAGCCAAGTAGAGAGATACCACCCCAACACCACAGAGGTCATGGTTCCCCTCTGTGGTTTTACTACTGGTGACTCAATGACCTTGTCTCAATGACCTCCACCTTTTATATCTTTTCTGTTCTTAGGTTTTCTTTCCATAAAGTGAACATGTTCATTGGGTTACAGAGCCTCTGCCATCCCTTAGGCAACTCATTCTCCCATAGTTTTGGACCCTGGTCCTAACCACAGTGCTTCAAGAGATTTTGGGCTTTTGGATCCCCCAGTTTATTGCTTCATTGTGTGAGTTAAGGCTGAGGGCTTTTTATGCATAACCTGGAGGCATGATGGTTTTATTTCTGGTAGAGTGCTGACTCTCATTTAGTTTTCTTCTCAATGGACCGAGAGCAGCTCTATTTCTTTGAGCCCCCTCTCCCAGTTCATTGCTCTAGCTGTGAAGGAGGGGTGGGGAGGTCAGTGCTGTTCCGCATCATGCTCAGCACATGTGAATTCATGCTGGCTCATTGAGAGTGACACAGACAGTGGTACTCGCACATCTCTCGGTGCTACTGGCTCTCTGCTAATGCCTTGAGGCCTTGCTCCTTTTGCAGTTTGCTTTTCTTCTGTGCTACTGAGCAGAACTTATGGTTCTGAGATCCCTGTGGCATGTTCAGATCTTCATTAGTCGTGAAGTCAGGATTGTTTGTGTCACAGTGCAATAGGAGCCCGAATTTCTCTAAGATCATGGCCCCTAGGATACAATTGGACTGCCAGTAATTGACAGGTCAGACTTCACAGGCCCCATGTGGGACCTCTCCTCTCCAAAAACTTTGTTTTCTGGTTGTTTTTGAAAATATCTACGGAGTGCCTCACAGTAACCTGGGAATAGTTTCTAGGGTTGATTAACGTCCCCCAAAATGTGTATCTGTGAAGAACCACAGAATGAGGCTTTACTTGGAAATAAAGTGACTGCATAAGCCATCAAGTTAAAATGACATTGTGCTGGATTAGGGTGGATCCTAACTCCAATTGGAGAGAGGCAACGATGCAAACACAGTAAGAGGCCATGTAAAGACAGCCCCTGAGACTAGGGTTGTGGTTCCACAAGCCAAAGATGTCCCAGATCCACCAGAAGCTGGAAGAGGCAGGAAGGATTTTTCTCAGAGCCTTCTGAGGGAACATGGCCTTGTAACAGTATGGGTTTTGGACTTCTGGACTTAGAACTATAAAAGAACACATTTCTGTTATTTTTAAGCCCCTAGTCTGTGACAGTCTATCATGGCTGCCTGAAGACACTAGCACAACATTCTTCTGCACAACTCCTTTTAAAGCTTCTCCTTCCACAAATCCACTTGTGGATGGAGTTCTTGACCACATTGTGTCTGCCACCTTCTGTGGCAGCCTTTCCTTTGTTCTCTCTTAGGGAGCATTTTGTTATAAGTAAAGTCTTCTGCAATAAGCTGTGGCTTAAACAATAGAAATTTACTTTTTATTATGGTAATAAATACCAAAGTACTTTATGAATACCAAATATGGCATTTCATGAATTTTCAGTAGCTCAGAGCTTCAGAGTTTGCTTCTCATGGTTCTCCTGATTGTTCCCTTGTGGTTACAAACTGGCTCTTCAAGAAGTATGCTTCATGTCTCCTCATAGGAGCAATCAGGAAGGAATAAAGGACTCATATCGGTCTTTCTGTTTTAATCAGAGAGGAAAATACTATCTGAAGTCCTCAACAACTCCTCAAGCCTCCTTGGCCAGAATCTGGATAAGAAAATTTCTATAGCCTCTCCTGTTGGAAGTTGGGTGTTTAAGAAAAAAAGGGTGATAGCACATTTGGTGGAGTTATAAAAATGTGGCCTAGTGGTTCCCATATTTTAATGGTTGATGTACTATGTTATCTTGAGAAGTCTAGGAGCTTAACTAAGAACCTCAGCAGCTCTCCATCCTAATTTGTAGAGGACATGCCCCTACCACTCCAGGATGTTGTTCATTGTGTCAACTTGAGAAGATTAGAAGGTTAAAACTAAGTGACCCAGCAGGTGGCCAGGGCCCTCACTTTATAAGCATCATGAACCTGTGCAAGAGGCGGTCACAAAGATGGTGTGGTAGAGGGTATGAAGGTAGCTTAGGTACAATATAAGGAAGGAAAAGGGCTTTCTCGTCCCCAATTTTGTTCTTGTTGCTTTTTCTATCTCCTGCCACCTTAAACTGTTGCCCTGTGCTCTGCTATCCTGCCTTGGAGCCAGCTGATTATGGACTGAAGCCTACATAAACTGTGGGCTAAACAATCCTTTCCTTCCTTAAGTTTGGGTGTCAGGTATTTTGTCTCAGCGATGAGAGAAAAGTAACCAAGACACATATCCACTGTGAAGGTTGTTGTACTCAGCCTGGGAGTTGCCTCCCAAGGCCAGGTTAGTCCATGCTTAGCTTGTGTTGGGCTCTGCTGTACTCCCTACTTTAAAAGACACAGCTCTTGATCATAGCCTGAAGTAAACACTGTTTCTCTTACTAAGGGTCCCAAAGATACCCTCATCAGAGAATCTGTGGCCATCCACACCTCTCCATTATTCCCCTAAGCATGGGCTAATATTTACATCTCAGCCAAAAATCTTCTCCTGTCTAAGCTTGCTGCCCTATACCTTCCAAAAGATGTTGATCTCAACAGCAATTCCTTAGAAATATCCTAGATGTTCCCCCCTTTCAAGTTTTCTTTCTGGAAAATCCAAACTATGGAGCTTCCTAAAGTTTATAGTCAACTTTATTTATTTTATTTTATTTTATTTATTTTTTTGTTTTTTAAAAAGAGAGTACAAAATAGTATTGGAACAGAATACATTGTGAAGGGTACAGTTTCACTAAACAAAACAATATGAATTTGATAGTATTTGTTGTGTTGCATAGTATTCTCTTCAAAATAGTTGTTCAGATTACCAGATATATGCATGCACAATTGGAAGAAGAAAAGAGAAAGAGAAAAAAAATGTATAAGAAATTGAGAAGGAGAGGGACTGGGGAGATAGCTCAGTAGGATAAATGCTTGACTGGCAAACACAAGGATCTGAGTTCAATCCCTGGTTACACAAAAAAAA
>NW_004524659.1:1855419-1857781 GCF_000260255.1 Octodon degus | reverse complement strand
AAAAAGAAAAATGTTGAAAAAAGGAGAAAATTGAAAAATTGAAAAAATTTAAGCATTAACATTAAGCATTAATTAGTATTTCCAAAGACCAGCAGAGATCTACAGTGTAATTATCTAAGTCATCTTGCTTACATACATAGATATTTCTCCCCCACTCCTGTCTTTCTCATCTCAGTAATTCCTTCCTTTTGAACAGGTTCATTTCCCTTTCACAGCATCTATTGTAGCCTGCAGTATTTTTCACTCTTTCAGGTTCTTAGTGCCATGCAGTCAGGTTTGAATCTGCTTTCAGACCAAACCAATATTGTTACAAATAACTCTGGATGGGAGAAGTGTTTTTGCCAGACAGTGGATTTTGTTCTTGATTCTGACTTATGTGTAGATCTCTCCAAGAAGCACCCAAAAAATTAGATCAAGAAAGGTGCTTCACCAAAAAGCCTAGGTCCCCTGATCCCACTGATAGGGACCCATTATGTGATTGGATGGGTAAACACAAGCTTATTGGGTGATTTCAATACCATGGTTGTGATTGTGACTTATTTAGGTCTGAAATGTCCTCCAAAAAAGTTGCATGCTCAGAGGTAGAGCTTTTGTTTTTGTTTTTGTTTTTATTTTTTTAGGGACGGGTCTACCAGGTCTCACTATTAGATCGGACTCATAGTGATCCACCTGCTTACAGCCTCCCAAGAGCTGGGATTACGGGTGCGTGCCACCCAGCCCCGTCTCAATTGCTGTCTCAGTGAAACCCAGTGGGGCGGGGCCAGCACAGCAGGCCTGGGGATTGAACCCTTCTTCTCTACACCTGCTTGCAGGTGCTTTAATCCACTGAGCTATTTGGCCGGCCCATGAGCTTCTGGAAAGTAGGTAAATCATAGGGACAGCATACTCATCAGTGGATTCATTTTTTGAAGACTTCACAGCTGGATGTGCTACTCAGAGGTGAGGCTTCACTGACAGAGGTGAATCACAGGAGATGTGGCTTGGAAGGATGTATTCTTGTCACTGTTCTCTGTCTCTCTGTGTCTGTCTCTGTCTCTGTCTCCTTGCCTCTCTCTGTGTCTGTCTGTCTCTGTCTCTGTCTCTGTCTCTGTCACTGTCTCTGTCTCTGTGTCTGCCTCTCTCTCCTCCCTCCTCCTCCCTCTCCCTTTCTCCTCCGTCTTATCCTTCTCTCCCTCTATTCCCTCTTTCCCTCTGCTTCCTGTCAGTCATGAGTTGGGCACCTTTTCTCTGCCATGTCTTTCTGCAGTATGCCCTTCTGACTTGGAGCCCGTCAGCCCCTCACTGCATGCATTGAAACCAGGAGCCAAAATAAAGCCATCCTCCTTTGAGGTGTAGCTGTTTGATATTTTGCTCCAATGAAGGAAAGGTGACTGCATAGGTGTCCCACAGACAATGGTGTCAGTAGAAGTGTCAGTCCGCTTCCTGTAGAGCTCTGGTGAGAGGGGCCCCAACTTCTTCAACAGGATTGCTGTGTGCCAACACATTGATATTCCAAAGGGTTTGTCCAAGTCCTAGATGTGGGCAGGTAGAAAAGCATGCACAGAGCTTTGGGAGGCTCATGCTTGGATGTAGACTGCTCAAGAGTGAGGAGGATTTTATTGGAAGAATCACATTCTGTTGACCACACAATAATTAACATTCCGTCTGTCCACTGCTCCCACCTTTTCCAAACCAAAATAGAACAAAGGAGAGAGAGAGAGAGAGAGAGAGAGAGAGAGAGAGAGAGAGAGAGAGAGAGAAATTGCATTCATCTTGCATGATTTGCAAAATTGAGGTAAGAGCCACCAAGGGTCTTCATTACTTTTATGTGACACCAATAAACCACTTTGTACTCTCTTCTGTCACCCCCAAGCTCATAATCACTCATCTTTTTTGCACAGAGAAGCAACTTTTCAGAATTTCATTCCTTTATTATAAACAGAACCATTAAAACTGCTCCCAGTAGAACCTGTCTTTAAAAGACAGTCTCCAGCTCCCTACTTCTCTGATCGCATCCTGTCCCACTATTTTGCGTTTAGTAGGGTCATCAGGGGACACTGAACTGGGAATGAACCTTAACTGATGAGTTTTCAAAGGATCTTTGTCTTAATGATTCTCCAAACATAAGAAGTCTGAGCCCTTATGAGTCTATAAATACACATTCGTATAGCTCTGGGTGTAGCAGCCTTCAGAGACACCTGAAGGTAGTTTTCAAATGTTGAGATCTTTGTGGAAAGTGGCACCTAGAGTCTACTGCTTGTTGTGAAGGTGATGCTAGCATTATCCTTCTGACCAGGGCCTTTGTCTTGGGAAGAGTATTCATTTGAATTCTCCAGAGAGCTAATAGGATAGAAATAGAGGAAAAGGGAGAGGGAGGGGGAGG
>NW_004524659.1:1852569-1854667 GCF_000260255.1 Octodon degus | reverse complement strand
GAGAGGAGAGGAGAGGAGAGGAGAGGAGAGGAGAGGGAATTTTCTATAAAGAAATGGCTTCTGGGATTATGGAGCCTGAGAAGTTCAAAATCTACAGCCAGTAAACTGAAGATGCAGAAGGCCCGAAGGTATAGTTCTAGTCTGAGTTCTGAGGCTGAGTACCAAAAGAACTGGTTATGTGAGTTCCAGCTTGAGTCCAAGTCCAAAGCCAAGAGAAGCTGTCACCCTGGTCAAAGTCAGCAAGCAAAAGAGCAAGGATTCTTTTCACATTCAGCCTGTTATTCCACTTAGCCCTTCGATCGATTGACTTGTGCAAACTATCTTCTTTTTGGGGGCTGGGTGTCTGGTTAGTAGAGACAGAGTCTCAGCTGTGTATATCAGACTGGCCTGGAACTCCTGGCGATCCTGAGCTTCAGCCTCCGGAGTGCTGGGATTACAGGCATGCACCACCACGCCCTGCACAGTCCACCAATTCTAATGTCAGTCTTGCCCAGAAATATCCAGCACAATGTTTAACCAAGTATCTTCCAATCCATGATCTAATCAAATTGAGATATAAAATTAGAAGCCAGTAATCATAATGTATGATTCCAATGAACCTCTATATTTGCTGGTTGCTTTGCCAGATTTGGGACTAGAGAAGAAAAGTCTTCCATGTGTGATGAAAATGAAGTGGATATGGGGACAGCAGGTGAATAAGCAAGAGCCCCTCTTGATGTATTTACCCCCTGGAAGATTGGAGCATCATCCTTATAGATCTCTTCTCCAACCCTGAGGTTAACCAGGTAACCCTGGCTAAGTGGCTGAGTGTCTCCTTTCCTTAGCCAGTTAGTGACCCTGGCTCATCATCCACATCTGGGAGGTATGGGGGGCAATACCCAATACATTCACCCTGAACTTACAGAAGGGACAGGATAACATCAGGCTTCTTGTTCTTCTTTTTCTCTTTGGAGAAGTGGAAAGAAAGGGCAGAGGAGATGGCTTGGCAGTCTAAGCACCTACCTGGCAAGCGCAAAGACCTGGGTTCAATCCCTGGTACTGCATGCTGTGCCAGCCCTTCCAAACCTGGCATGCTGGTACATGCTTATAATCCCAGTGCTGGGGAGGCTGAGACAGGAGGATCACTATGAGTCCAAGCTGCATACTGAGACCCTGTGCCAGATAAATAAATACATAAATTTTAAGTATTAAAAAAAGTAGAAGGTAAAGATTTTCATGAAGAAGGCATCTATTAAGGGGATAGTATAAACTTAGCGTAGTGGCCCATAATCCCAGCATTCTGCATGACCAAGGTAGGAGGATCACAAGTTCAAGTACAGCCTGGAAAATTTAGTAACTTAATCTCAGTATTTTACGGAGTAATATAACACAAACAGACTAGGGAGGTACTGTAGCTCAGTGCAACGACCTCAGGTTCAAAGCCCAGCGCTCCAAAAAGAAAAACAAACAGAAACAAAAGTAATAGATGATATAGAGGGCTCAAAAACCACAACAGAAAGGTCTCTTCATCAAATTCTACATGAAAAATCCTGGGCAAGACCCTGACTGGCCCAGCTTGGCTGTATGTCCATCCTTTGCCAGTGACTATGGATAGAAAATGAGATCATGTCAAGGATTTTTTTATGCCTCTTGGGATCCCATGGCTGGATCAGGATTCAGGAAGAGAAACCAGGAGGGAGGGGTCTTTCCAAACATGGGGACAGTAGAGACCCAGCTGTGGAAGGACTAGAGCTTAGGCAGACAGACTCCCCCAGTCCTGTGGGCTGTCCTCTCCAGGTAAGTCAGGGGTGTTTCTGCACTGATTCTTACCGTGCCATCCCTTTACTCTGTACAGTGTAGGACGGGATCCGCCTCTGAGAAGTTCTTTATCCAGGCTTCCAGTTCAGTTTCCAGCTGTTTCTAGCACGTGAGAGGCGATGGCTGGAGAAGACTAAGGCGAGAGAGCAAGGTCATTTTTCTACATCAAGCTTATACTGTCCTCTTAACAGATGCCTTTTTCATGAAAATCTTTACCTTCCACTTCCTCTTCTTCTTCTTCTTCTTCTTCTTCTTCTTCTTCTTCTTCTTCTTCTTCTTCTTCTTCTTCTTCTTCTTCTTC
>NW_004524659.1:1834635-1852429 GCF_000260255.1 Octodon degus | reverse complement strand
CCCTCTCCTTCTCCTTCTCCTTCTCCTTCTCCTTCTCCTTCTCCTTCTCCTTCTCCTTCTTCTTCTTCTTTTTCTTCTTCTGGAACCGGGGATTGAACTCAGGCCCTTGTGCTTGCCAGGGAAGCGCATATTCCACTGAGCCATCTCCCCGGCCCCTCCACTTCTCTTTTTAATATTTAAAATTTATTTATTTATCTGGTGCAGGGTCTCAGTATGCAGCTCGGACTCATAGTGATCCTCCTGTCTCAGCCTCCCCAGCACTGGGATTACAGACATGGGGGGAGTGGGGTGATTCCTCAGTGTCCCCTTCTGCCTGAGCAGAATCGCAGGCAGCGGCTCATCTTTTCTGAAGCTCTAGCTGTGGCAAGCGTGGTCCCCGTCATTTGTGTTTTATGAGTATCTATGATCCCACACACTCTATTTCCTCCACTGTCCCAGTTAGTCTTGGGGAAATAGAGGCTTTCTGTTTTCACTAATCTCTTCATTTATATCACTTACGTGACACTTTCGCTGCATGATATTTCTCCTTGTAAAAAGCAAGGAAGTTATTTTCATGGTCAGATTTGATTTATTTCTCCACACACACTCCTCCTCCTCTCTGATGGGCTTTTTAAAATGCTGTACTGGGCATTGAACCCAGTGCACTTTCACTGAGTTACCTCTCAAGTTTCCCTTTTAAAAATTATTTTTTAATTTTAAGACAGGGTCTTGCTAAATTGACTAGACTGAGCTCCAACTTAAACTTTCCTGCCTCAGCCTCTCAGAGTGTTGTGATTGTAGGAGGGTGCCACTGTGCCAGACTTTCTAACGGGCTGTTGTAATGGAGACTGTTATGGTTTATGTCTGAAACATTCCCCCAAAGTCTCAAGTGTCAGAGGTGGTTGGATCACAGGGGTCTGTACACATCACAGAGTCGCTGACTGATGAGTCCGTGGCTAGCTGGGGGAGCCCAATCACTGGGTGCCTGTCTTTGAGTGGGCTCTGGCCCTCGCCCTCGCCCTTGCTCTCTCCACGCCAGGCTCTTCCTCTGTGTCATTTCCACCTGGGAACCAGCTGGCCGTTGGCTGAATCTTCTGGAACCAACACCCCAAATAAACATCTCCCCTTTTAAATCACAGGCGTCTGGCATTTTGTTCCAGTGAGGGGAAAGTGACTGATACAGAAAATATTTTTCTTTCCTAAGAGGTTGTACGTCCTATAAATGAAGTTTAGATTCCAGTGAGCAGTTCCAGGAACAGTCCTCTGAGGGGAGGGTGGCTTGTGTCCTCCCCCGAGGCTGTCACTCATGGAGTATTCTGGGGAAATGCAACCCGTTCTTAATTAATTGCAAGTGAGTGTGCCTGGAGGAGCCTCACCCAGCCCTCATCTCTTGCTGGTCTCTACTTCCCTGTCAGCAGAATGAAGTCTTTTAAATGTGAGCAAACACATAATTAGAAGCAGCAAAATATAACATTACATAAGAAGATCCTAGCCACATGGTTGAGTGACTCGTGCGTGACCTGTGTTCTTGCTACACAGCCAATTGGGATTTGATATATAATGAATTATTTTTACATATGATCGCATACATTCTGACACGCCAATCCTGATAAAGGTCAGACTCCTGTTACGCTAGCCAGAGAAACAGTTGTAGACTACTTTTCCTAGTACTCTGTTGTGGGGGATGGATACGTTGTTTGTACTATTTTTTTTTCCTTCTGAAGTATCACTCCATATGAACTTATTTATTTTCTCAACATCATGCTCCTAAAACTATCATAAATTATGGCCTTCATCTCCTTTTCCCCTCCTGTCTTCATGAAGTGTTTCTATGCCAGTTAAAACAATCCAGTTTCGTCTATTGTAACAACTTCTTGAAGTCATAGCAGCTTGTAGCAATAAAAACATTTATTTCTCATGGGCTGTATTCATTGAGGATTTTGTCCTTAATCTGTATCATAGCTGCTTTTCTTATGGCTGAGACATACTACCCAATATACATAATCTAAAGGAGGGTCTAGGTGGAGGAAAATTGCTTGTGCCTAGGCAGCCAGGGAGCGGGGGAAATGGAGGAGTTACCAGGAGAGATGTTTCTTTCTCGGTCATAGTCCCATGACCTGACTCTATCTAGGACCCACCTCCAAGTAGCGCACCCAGCTACTCACCCTATCACTCCACTCATCAGTGATCAGAGCACCCCGTCATCCAGTCATCTTTCACATACATGAGAATTTTAGAGCTCTGTTAAATCTAAACTATAACACTTTGAGACTTGGGCTAATGGAGCAACAGTCGTCTAGATGCTGCTGGTTGTTGTGGCTGAGAGAACCTGAAAACCTTACCCTCCACACACATTTACTCTGACCATTTTTTCACATAACGATATCTGTCTTCTTGTGGTCACTCTTATTTTTCCAAAGTAGCACCACAAACTTACTTGAAATCTTTTCTTTGCTGTATTATAGAAATCTCAAATGTAAGCCAGGTATGGTGGTGTACAACTGCAAGCTCAGCACTTTAGGATGGAAAATTGCAAGTTAAAACTCAGCCTAGGCAACTTGGCAACTGTGTGAGATTTTGTCTCAAAAAAAAAGTAAACAAATAAGTAAAAAGGGGTTATGGACGTAATTCAGTGCAAAGGCCCTGGGTTCAGTCCCTCTTACCAAAACATCAAACACCAAACAGAACAAGAAAGAAAAAAAAAAAAAAACCCTCAAATGCAATAATGGAACATAATGGAACTCTTGCTCTTTTTCATTTTTAATTACTTCCATCTCAGAAAAATGAAACCACTTTCTTCCTGGTTTCATAAATCAGAAATCTAAGCATCTCACTTTCATTCACCACATTCAACCTATCCACAAATCTCAATGACACTGCTGTCAAAATAGTTTTGGAATTTTCTTTTCCTTTTTTTTTTTATTTTTTGGTGGAACTGGGGATTAAACTCAGGCCCTTCACTTGCCAGACAAGTGCTTATTCTACTGAGCTATCTCGCCAGTCCCTAGTTTTGGAATTTTCTAACCTCCCCAAATATTCACTGCATCTACTTGTTTTTGATTGGTTTCCCCACCTCCTTCTAGGAAGTAGACTCCTATATAAGGGTTAGAATGCAAATGATTGTTGTGGGTGGTGCTGGAAACACTAATAGAGAAGTGGAAAAGCTAGCCAATGAATACTAGTTTAAAATAGAGGGCCAGCCACATAGCTCAGCAGATTAAAGCTCCTGCAAGCAGGCACAGGGGTTGGGGGTTCGATCCCTGGGCCTGCCCTGCCTGTCTGCCCCTGGGGTGCACTGAGATGGCAGTTGAGGAGATGGCAACTGAGACTGGGCATGGTGGTGCACGCCTGTAATCCCAGCTCTTGGGAGGCTGTAAACAGGCAGATCGCTATGAGTTTGATCTAGTAGTGAGACCCTGAACACCCTGTAGACCCTTCCCTAGAATACAAAAGGAAAACAAACAAACAAACAAACAAACAAAAAAATAGAAGGTCTGAGTGTCCTTAGGGAGCCAGACCCAACATTCCAGTGTGCTTTGATGCTGCTGCAGCTCTGGGTGATGATATATATATATATATATATTTTTTTTTAATTTTTTTGTGGGACTGGGGATTAAACTCAGGCCCTTGAGCTTGCCAAGCAAGCGCTTATTCCACTGGGCGGTCTCCCTGGCCCCATGCAGTATATTAAAGTCACTCTATTTCATGATGTGCCGGTAAACTGGCTTGTGTGGAGGGGGAAGGGATTCTTGATTTGTAGAATTTGCTTGAGTTTTGTTATGTAAATATTTTTGCTGTGGCCAATTTCAACCTACCAATGGTTGAACAACTGCTTGTCAAAATTCTTGAATATTTCACAACCAGCCCTTCTAAACCAGAACCAGCTGGCTCCCACAAACAGAATTCTAACTGAAGCCCTTGGTCGGCTGCCATTGTTGAAACTCATTACAAATCTGGTTCCCTGGTGGGAGGCAGCGTCACGTGGGACTGTCCTGACACTCAGGCACTGTGAGGCTGCAGGCACAGAAAGCAAATCCTTCCCAGTATTTCTGGTTGCTCAGATTGTACCTACCATCCCTGGCTAAGAACATGGGAAACACCTTTGATGAAAAAGGAAATTGTCTCCATCCAGGCGAGGCATAGTAGAGGTGGAGGGACTCTTCTACCCTCAAATTACCATCTCACTGTGCTCAAGGTACAAGGGCTTTTAAAGTCAGGAAGATGGGAAGAATACCAGGAGACAACAGACAGGGACTTTTCTGTCCTTTCTCATTCCCATCCTCATTCTCAGCCCTTTTGCCTCCTCCTGGGGCCCACATGTGTGTCTGAGCCAGGAGAGGAGGGATGGTGGCTTATGCCCTCAGCTTGAGAAAGATGGGAGAAGCAGCTCAGTTTTTTTTTTTTTAATTTTTTTTCAATTTTATTTATTTATTTATGAGAGAGAGAGAGAGAGAGAGAGAGAGAGAGAGAGAGAGAGAGAGAGAGGCCAGCTCAGCCCACCAGGGGGCAGGGCTGGCCGGCATGTGGCGCTGGGGGATTGAACCGCGGTCCCTGATGCTTTTGCTAAGCTTGTTCTAAATAGGTGCTTTAGACCACTGAGCCATCTCTCCAGCCCCCAGCTCAGTTTTTAAAGATCCATTTTACCTTCTCGGTTGCACGGGGCATACTTAACTGACACAAGTGGGAGAGAAAGGTGGCTCCGTGTGTGCAGAGTTGGATATAATCAGCCCACTGCTATACTGTGAGTTGGTGAGTGTGGCCTCTATGAAAGCCCTCCTGAAATCTCCTGCCAAGAGATAGCCTGATACAAGACTGATGTTGACCAACAACGTTTTCCTGCTAGGTCTTCAGAATTTTGCCTGGTTCTATGCTGGAGCTATATTCTTTAGCAGTGGTGCCAGGCATGGTGGTTGCTGCCAGGCAACTTACTTATGGAGCTCTCTTTAAGGCTTCTAGAATGTTCCTATACAGCAGCTGTGTATGAGATCTCTTACTCTCTACCCTCCTTCATTCCCTCTCTTTTCACTGGGTCAGATTCGTGTCATATGTGTCACTCTCCCTGCACAGTCTTCTTCCTGTAGCTTTCACAGATATTGGTGTCAGAAATTCTTTTGTGTCTCTAACTCTATCTTGACATCCACTTCCTGTAGAACCCATTGGCAAGGTATCTTTAAGATAATGATACTGAGTTGAGTATCCAGACTAAGTTTATCCTATGAATCAGACAGAGTCTGGTATTCATATCCTATGAATCTGGTAATAGCAGGGGCTAGGTTAGCTTGACAAACAGGAGCTGAAGCTGTTGCAACTGTTCATAATCTCTGCCTTTGCCTTTGCAGCACCCCTGCTTATGTACCCAACCCTGCAAGCACTGTTGTGGACCAATATGAGTCCAGTTTGGGCTGATGCTGACATATTAAGTTAATTCATTGTTAAGTCAAAGATCTCCTCCTCCTTATTTGGATAGGTAGAGTGAATATGTATGAAGAAATAAATATAGAAAGAAAGTAGATTTACCGGTGCCGAAGAGATTGGTGACATGAGGGTCAGGGCCAAGTGTTTAATATATGTGTGTCTCTGAGCTTACTTAGTTCAACTTGTAAGACTTCCTTGCTATTATTCAGTGAAATGGTGCTCTGCCTGCCCAATCTTATGAATTACTTGACCGGACAATACTCAGATGAGGAGGCAAAATTCAGCTCATATCATGAAGCACTGTGTGTTCTAGCATCGGGTATCTGCTAGAGCCTAGAGGTATGACAAGAACTCCCTTCAAATGGCTATTTATTTTCTGGTGCAGATATGCAACAGGCTGAATAATTTTTTTCTCCAAGTTTATATGTTGAAGAACAAGGTAGCTGCATTTGGAAATAAATAATTTAAAGAAGTAATTGGGGTTAAGTGGGTCACATGGGTGAGCCATGTCTAATGGGGCCCTTAAAAAAATTAAAAGCAGTAGAGACCAGAGAACAGTCTCTTTCTGTACTCCCACAGAGGAAAGGTCATGTGTGGATGCAGGCAATTGCAGGAAAAGAAGAAAACCATCACCAGACACCCAACCCGAAAAGCACCTTGATCTTGGATTTCTTCCTTGGAGACAAGAACCCTCTGTTGTTTAAGGTATTCAGTCTGTAGTATTTTGTTAGAACAACTCTAGAAGACTCACCCAAAGTGTCAAGGACTTATTGCATGAACCTGATTACTCACTGAGATTTTTCTATGAAGACTTGCCTGCAATACAGTATCCTGTCCTTATTTACTTCAGATGCCTCTAGTTTTGTGCGCACTGCTCATTGGCAGAGATTCATGCATCGCTTCAGTTTACTCTGCATCTATTCTTACCGTGGATTCCGTTCACACCTGGCATCCTCGAGTTGCTCAATAAATGGATCGGTACAGCTTTTTTTTTCAAGTGAGCTCTGTACTGACTCCAAAGGTAAGAGACTCATTAACTCTTCTGCCTTTTTCTTAGTAGAAGAAGCTACACCTATGAATGCATTTTAGCATTATATAAATTACTCTCAATTGGTAGCATAGTTGGGGATCTAGCCTTTGGCTTGCCTGGGTCACACTGAGTGAAGGGGAATTGTCTTGAGCTGCAATAAAGTATGTATCTTAGAGCCAGCGAGACAGCGCATTAGCCTGAAGCACCTGATTAGGTAAGGTTAGGCAAGTGCAGTGATCAGGGTGCAATCCCTGGCACCACATGCAGTACCCGCCCCACCTCCAGGGCGGGCTGAACTGGCCACAAAAATACATATATATGTATATACGTATTCTAGTCAATATATGCACAAATAACAAAATTTTCTTTTAAAATACTGTACATTATAATGTTAAAACCAAAGGGCAAGCAGCCTGCATGCCAGGGGTTGACTAATCATGAGCAAGGCTCTTTCTTATAGAGTGCTTGCCATTTCACACTCCCCAGCTTCAGTTAAGATGATGTGATCCAAGGCTGGGGAGATGGCTCAGTGGAATAAGCGCTTCCCTGGCAAGCCCAAGGGCCTGAGTTCAATCCCCGGTTCCGTAGGAAAAAAAAAAAAGATGATGTCATCCAACAAAAAAAAAAGGGGGATAAAATTAAGGACCATTTTGTATCTGTATATACAAAATGGTTAGGATAGATGTACAGCTGCTTTCTCTTAATTCAATGAGAAGAAAAATTTGTACTTATAGTGTTTGGACAGGATATCATGTCTGCACCTTGTACTATGAATAACCACTACAAAGACAATAATATGCAGTGTATTAATTATTGAAACTGTCATACTAATTGGTTTTGAAACTATCTCATTGCTATTTGTTTCTCAATAAAATTAATAAAAAAGATGACATCATCTGTATCGCAGCCTGGGTGGATATTCTGCACAATTCCCATGCAATTGAGGTCTCACAGGACTGTGTTGTGACAGAGAGCAGAGGAGTTAGCTCAGACTTCAGCCAAGACTGAGTGCGTGCTGCTGTCTATTCAAATGAATGCAAATGTCTTGTTTTTCATCCTTCATTTTGTGATAGAAATTGAAAAGAATGCATTCATCAGACAAATAGCTGTTATTTATGCCATAGTTTGGGTTGATCTATTCTGATAAAAATGTAGTCAATGTCTCCATTTTGCTATGGTTGGGGCTGTAACTTGGCTAACTGTTTTAGTAGCTGTACTAATTTCCAAATGCTGCTGCCAATAAATGAGCACAAATGTGGCGACTTAATATGTATTTTTATCCTACAGTTTGGCCAGTTAGAAGTCCAGCATGAGTTTTCCTGGGCTGAAGTCAAGGCGACTGGCTGAGCACCTTCCAGAGGTGCTAACGGTGAGTAGATCTGTTTGCCATTCCCAGAACCCCCTGGGCTGCAGCCTCTTCCTCCACTTGCAAAGCCTATAGTATAGCCTATGCTTTTGCTCAACCTCATGATAGTCCACTCCTTCACCATAGGACATATGTGACTACACTGAGGCATCACATGGATAACTCAGCTAATCTTCCCATCTTCAGATTTTTTTTCCTGTATTTTAGGGAAGGGTCTACAGGGTGTTTCAGGTCTCACTACTAGATAAGACTCATAGTGATCCACCTGTATACAGCCTCCCAAGAGCTGGGATTATAGGAAAGCACCACCATGCCCAGTCTCAATCACCAGCTCAGTGCACCCGGGGATTGAACCCCGAGTCCCTGTGCCTCCTTGCAGGTGCTTTAATTCACTAAGCTATTTGGCCAGCCCCCATCTTTGCTCAATCAAGATAACATTCCCACTGGGGAGAATGTTGGCTAACAAGCATGCCAAATCCAGAGTAGAATACAAAGCTAATTGATGCAGTCTGTGTACTTTATGGAAATCTCCTCGGCCCTCTTTCTAAGTTCATTAGGGAAATTTTCTACGTATCACATTAACCAGATTGATCTCTTCAGTTACTCTACCCTTACCTTACAGACATCGTCCAACCTCACGCCAACTTTCAAGGGTTTTCAAACTCCTGTTCATTTTATAGAAGCTACTTTTATAGCCTATCTGCTTCTGAGCCTGAAAATGAATGCCACACTGTTTAGGATTTTGTTGAAGCAGGATGCCATTTCTGATGCAAATCTAAATTATTTCAGTTATCTCTTATTGTGCAACAAGCGCTCCAGAACTTAGTGGCTGAAAATAGTAAATTGTTTCCTCTTGATTATGCGAGTTACTCGAGCTGGTTCTCTGCTGGACGCACCTGGGACCCCTTATGCAGATGAATTGATCTGGAGGGTTAATGCAGTCCCCTGGCTTTTAAATTTGCCCTTGTCTTAGTCCATTCATGCTGCTATAAAAAATGCCTTTGAGTAAGTGGTTCATAAACAACAAAAATTTATTTCTCACAGTTCTGCAGCCTGGGAAGTCGAAGATCAAGATGGCAACAGATTCATTATCTGGTGAAGTCTCACTCTGTGCTTTTAAGACAACATCAATTTCTCATTCTCATATGGCGGAAGAAATGGAAGGAGTGAACTCATTTCTTACAGCTTCTCCCCACCCCTGATTATGTTTGCTGTACTGGAGATTGAACCCATGGCCATTCATACTGAGTTCTGTCTCCAGCCCCTTTTACTTTATTTTGAGACAGGGCTTTCCTAAGTTTCCCAGGCTGGACTCAAACATGCGATCTTCCAGTCTCATCCTGGCTGAGAGCTATGATTCCAAGCATGCTTCAGCACACCTGGGCCCCTGCAAGCCCTTTTCTAGGACACTAATCCCATCCTCACAATTAGAGGCCTTACAGCGTAATTGTCACCTAAAGGTCCTGCCTCTTTTGCGGACATTGCTCATACCACAGCAGCCCTGGATACCGACAGTCTCCACATCCTGGGTAGATCCCTTCTTTGGAACATGTAAGTTGCTTCTAACCCATAAACCATACCATGATGGTGGGGAGTCACATTCAAGAGTAATTTCTACCTCGCTAGCTGACTGTCTCCATTGATTCTGTCCCTTGTGGAGTTTGATGAAGCAAGTTGTCATGTCAGGTAGGCCTGTGTGTCAAAGGAGTGAGCACAGAGTGGAGGGATGGCACTGTCACATTCATTTCCACCACGACCACCATTGTCATCCTCACTGCCACTGCCATCCCTCTCCGGGGCTGCCTTGAATCTTCATAGGACATTGCCAACCACTGATGAACCAACAGGGCAGGCCTAGGTATAGAATCTTTTCTCCAAAGACCTGCTTCCCTAAATTAGCTAAATCTGGTATCGAAAGGGCCTCCCTCCAGCTTGCCCCTTACTGATCGAACCTCTCTAATTCCAAAGAGTCAGCTTTGAATTTAGAAACCAGCATCTGTGATTTTCCCAGATGCTGCCTGCCCTCCCTCCTCACCCTGGGCCTGTCCTGATGCTCACCTCCCAGGCCCCTGTTTTCTTCTTCTCAGCGGGAGAGGAAGGGGCTTCTTCTCAGCCTGTAGTCCAGCCCTCATTTGCTTAATAAAAAAGCTCAGGCTATGCCGTGAAGAACATCCCAACCTCTTTTGTGTCCCTCCTCTCCAAATACAGGGCATTTGTCTTCTGGGCCCATGCGGCCCAGGGGTTTGAAGACCTGGTGGGAAGCAGTAAGGAATGTTTTGTTCATTGTCACCCACCTATCTGTCATCTAAACCCACCTGAGAGATGGAGCTGGACTTCCTGCTGCTAAGCTCCCCTGATCTGCAGTGCTGTGGCATCCCGGCAGTTACGGTCCTGCACACAGACATCTTACATTTTCCTGCTAGCCTAGAGGGTTGGAGATCTGACACGAGGACTAAGGGTATGTTTTGATTGGGTCCTGGGAATGTGGATACAGGATTCCAGAGTTGTGTATGTAGTGGCTTCATTTTGTGCCGGTGCCACTCAAAGACCCCCAGAAATGATTTCTTCTGTTATTTTCTGTGGGTAGGTATGAGCAGCTCTGTCTCCCCATTGCTGAGGGGCCCTCTCGGACTTTAAAGAGGTCTTCAGAAGAGGAGGCTGGTATTCGCTTCTGCAGGTGGCAGTCTCCCTCATAGATCCCCTCCATCTCCCACTCGCTGTGTTTTCCTCTAGATCTCTTTCGTACATTACATCAGAGAGAAATGGGAGAAAAACAACCGGTTCTGTGAGGCAGAGACAGTGATGATGGCCTGAAGAAACTAGAAAGCCTCGAAAGGACGTTATGCCTGGAAAAACAGCTGTCACTCGGTCACCAAATGCCTCAGTTAGGAATTGAGCTCATGGGTAACAACCCAATATATATTCATTTGAACACTAACATAGAGATAGGTAGGTAGGTAGGTAGATGGATAGATGGATAGATAGACAGACGGACAGATGGTTCCCAAGCCGGCCTCGCTCTCCTGGCTCAAGCAATTCTTTAGCATTTGCTGCTCATGCAATTTTTTAAGATAGCTTCTGTGGGACATAATCATTCATACGTTTGCCTCCAAATTCATGAGTTATTGATTTGAATTTGTGAAAAGGGTAAGTTTTTTTTTTTTGGCCCCATCTATTTGCAAATGGACAGTTCCTCACTCATAGGCTTTCCCCTTCTGCACTGAAGGAACGAAAACAGTTCCTGCATGATACCGTTCAATAGGATTTCCCCAGACTGTCTTACCTAGAGCTGTCTCCTGTGCATGTTCCTGCTTCCTCACCAAGCATCTCTCTTGGTTCATTAACATACCCAGGGTCCAGATCAATAGGAACTTAATACTTCTTCTTAAATAAATAAATGAAGAAATTTGCAGGGCAATTCAAAGTCTTGTATTTATTTATCTATTTATTTGGTACAGAATTTTGCTAAGCATCTTAGACTCATAGTGATCCTCCTGTCTCAGCCTCTCCAGTGCTGGGATTATAGGGGTGCACCACCATGCCTGGTTTTGGGGCCAGCACAGTGGCACAGCATGCGGTATGGGGTATCGAACCCTGGTCCTTGAGCTTGTGAGGTGGATGCTTACACTGCTGAGTTATCTCCCCAGCCCAATAAATAAGGAAATTTTGATAAGCTATTCTACCCCTAGTTATGCAGAGGAGGATAGAGGTGAAGAAACGCTGAATGACTCACAGCTGGAGTCAAGAGCAGGACACAAGCATCCTGACACCCCATCCAGGGCTTGGGGTGCTCTGTGGGAGGGCTCCCCGCTTTCCCACAGCCAGAAGGCCAGCTCAGCCCTGCAGCTCCTGCTGCATCACTTCCCCATCACTGTGGGAGGTCATGCCTAGTAATGGTCACTTCTGGATGGACCTAAGGAGTGAGAAGATGGTGCCTGTGTCCTGTCTATCTGGGGATAGGTGACAGGGATATTTTCCTGATCATATTCTTCCAAATTGATGCCTTTTCAAGGAAGCTTTCCGAAGCAGAGCATTGGCATGACTATTGCTTTGTCCAAGATGACGCATTTGAGGAGGAATCAAAGTAAAACCAATGGTCAGCATCTAGACAGGACGGCCCATTGACAGCCTGCCCGGGTGATGAGATCCCAGGGCATATGCAAAGTTTCTGTCCCCTGAAATTAGAATTTGGCGTGGCGCACTGTGGGTGGCCACTGCTGTACTTTTTTTCAGCTTCATTCACCTCCTAAACTCAAATCTTGCCACAGGTTCGGGACGGCCTCGTGTTGCTGTGACTGCTACCTCGGGCCTGGCATCGCCAAGCCCAGGCTGATCGTAAGCAGCTGAACCAGGCCCATATCAGAGCTCATGAGATGGAAAGGGTGATATGGGTGGGGAGCAGCAGGGCCAGATCTTAAGGTGGGATCCTAGACTGGAAAGCCAGGGGAGAGGAAGAGTCTCAGGAAACCCTATCCCCCATCTAGCATCCAGTGGCACCCCTTCCCCCACTTCCCACAGGGAAGGCTTGACATGGAATAGATTGAAGAGACATTTGCTGTCTATTGTTAAAAAGTATGGGAATAAACCCACGGTCATGACTTTGCAGTCTATCTGTCTATATATTTCAGGTAGACCAACTAATGTAAATTATACTAGCACTCTTTAAAAACAAGTGAAGTGCTCCATGCTGGGTAGTACTGATGCACTGCCTATCATATTGGTTGGCAGATAAGAAGCATGGGATGGGAGGCTTAACTGTGAATGTCAAGGGTAGGTTTGGGGGACTGCCGTGTTGCTGACAGGCAGTAACCCTCGGTCTATTCCCAGCCAAGATCTGCTGCCATACAAAGGCAGCCTCATCTTGAGAAGGTGGGGCCCTTTGCAGTGGGGCTGAACCCCCAAGAGGGGAAAGGAAACACAAAAGCCTCTTCTCAAAGGAAATCAATAATCTTATTTTAAGGACAATGTGAATACTATACAATGTTTGGTATAAAATACTTTCTAAATATTTTCCTGAAAATCCTTTATTCCTGGCCACCAACTGTGAGATAGGTAGCTACATAGGTGGAAAAGGAATTGCTGGTCCCATTTTACAGATGAGGACAGCGATGATTAGGAAAGGCTACACTTAGCAGGAGTGAAACTAAATTTGAGGTGCTCTGACTGCCAGCAGCACTGTCCAGGTTTGAAGTGGGCCCCGCAGGGGACACAGATTTGATTGGGACTCACCTATGCTTTTAATGAAGTCTCAGGGATGAACTCACTAGACAGACATGGATGAAGGCAGGCTTCTGCCTGTGAAGTAATTGGCAAAATGAAAGCTTTGGTGCCACGGCTGAGCAATTCCTGCCTGGTGTGGTCTGCTGTGCTCCCTGAGTGCCTGGCTTGCTGTGTACAAACATGGTAGGGTTGTAGCTCCCTGGATCCTATTTGCAAGATGCCACTGTTGCTCAACAGCTGGGATTGCCAGATGTAGCCAATAAAATTCCAGAGTGCCCAGTTAACTTCGGGTTTCTCCTAAATCATATTGTTTTAGTATACATAGGTCTGTTTTAATAGGACATATACTATCAAAAAGCTTACTGTTTACATAGCATTTAAAGCTAGACATCTCTTATATTATCTATTCGGCAATCCTAAGAGTGGGGTAAGGTACCTAAAGAATTTTGTTTTCCCAATTGCCCAGAGTCCCCTACCCAGTGACCCACATTCTGAATGGCCCTCACCAGGCCAGGTAGACTAATCATTCCCAAGTGGACCCAAGCTCCGATCCCTTTGTGGCAGGCTTGATCAATATAAAACTTCTCAGGTTATTTATACTCTGACCTCTGAGGACTGAGACTCATGGTGAGGGTCCAGGTCAAGTTATCTTGAGCCACATGGGTTAGGGAGCCCAATTTCATATCAGAGGTGCCTTCCTGAATCCTGGACTGAGCAGCAGAAAGATTCAGGTAGGGTGGCAGTGGGACACACGTACCCCTTGTTTTTTCCATCTCTCCTTCCTCAAATGACTGGGTAACCTATTTTTAAATGCATGGCGTGTCTAGCCTCCTCACTCCTGAGACTCCTACATTTGTGTCCACAGTCCAGCAGGGAGATGCATATTCCGTAGCACACGTGCTCACCCAGAGCACTTACGCACCCTCAAGCACTCAGCCAGCAACTGCAAGAGGTTGGCTCCTTCTCACATGAGACTCTCTTTCCATTTGCAGATTTAATTTAGATTAACTGAAAAAAAAATCATGGACTATTTTTCTGCAGGCTTAGTGAATACTGCTTAATTTCAAGGGGAGATAAGGGTGTGTGTGTGTGTGTGTGTGTGTGTGTGTGTGTGTGCACATGTAGGTCACCTTTCTATATAGTCTAAGAAGAAAGCCAGTGGGCTCTGAGATGATCTCTGGAATCTTGGGGGGCACTGCTCCATAACTGTCTTTATTTATTGGAATGAAGATTCTTCTTTTTTATGTATTTGGTACAGTATCTCATTATGCATCTTGGACTCTTTTAGTGATCCTCTTGTTTTCAGCCTTCCCAGCCCTGGGATTATGGTCGTGCACCACCATACCACACGGATGAGGATTCTTGAGGACATTGGCAGGCTGGTTCCTGATGACAGGTCAGCCACAGAAAGAGGAAATGTTCTCTTTCTGTAAACTCAGGTAAAGCCTCACAGTTCATGGACCCATCCCTAAGCCATCAGCTTTCAAACTCCCAACCTTTCTCAGCCTCCTCTGCCTCCAGGGAAAGGAGATCCTCCCTGCCCAGAGCAACAGCATTGCCTTCTGTCTGTTCTTGAAGGCGCACATGGCTGGTGCGTGGCCTCCTCTGGCCTTGGAGAGGCCTCAGCTTCTAGTAACAGATGAACAAGGTTTCAATCCCTGAAGTTTCTCTTGGCTCCTTAGCAGACTTCCTGGGTAAGGCAATAGTCTTGGCTTATAATATTGCATAGTTACTCCTGCCCTCTCTTCCACCTAAAGGGGGTGAATTAAAGTGAAGCCTGGCTTGTACCAGCACCGGCCATCATTCCTCAAACCCTGCAAGACCATTTTCATTCTGATCTGTGCAATTTTGAAAGGCAGCAGAGTCTTCATGTCCATCCTATAATCTTTCTATACTCAGATTCAATTTAGATTAACAGGAACAAAGGCAGAAGCTGTTGGCTCTTTGCTCAATCAGTGGTGCCTGGGGTTCAGCTGTCATTTGTCCAGCCCTGTGCCTCTTGGCCATGTTATCTGGAAGATAATGGCAAAGGGAAGGATTTCCTAGAATGGAAGGGTGGGGTATTGTTGGAGCCAATGTACCCAAAGCTAATCCTTTCCTCCCCAGTGGAACACCATGATTGTCTGTCACTTGTGATGTGTGGGTCACCTGACTTGGGCTGGAGACTCCTTCCAGGAAGTGAGTTCTAGGTCCTTAGGTCAGCTTCCTGAACTCAGCAGCAATGGGGCCTCCCAAGCACCCCTACCTCTAACTTTTCCATGCAAATTATTGCAGTACATTCCTGCTTGGTAAAGAAGTCACAGCTCGCTTACTCCTTGACACTGTTTCTAATTGTTGTCATGACCCGGAACCCATGATTTTGATCTCATTTTCTTCCATGGCCCCCACACAGTCTTCTCACCTGGGCTCTGACCCCCAGCAGCCATGCAGGGGGATTGCTGGCACTTGCAATGGAACTACATACAGTGCATTTCCAGGGTGGACCTAATGCATGGTCACTAGGAGTGCAGCCTGCGGGCACAGGCTATGAGAGTCTTCAGGGTCCCCACTTAAAGTCTGTGTAATCTCACACAAACCACTTAGCTCTCTGGGCCTTCTTTGCTCATCCATCACATAAAGAACCTGAAGGGGCACCTTAGGTACCCTGGCTGATCTTTGTTGCTCTTTGCATTGCCAGCAGTTTGGCCCCATGTCACCCACTGCAAGTGTTGAGCATAAGACCTCCACGCAATAATACGCTTGCACTGAGCATATTTGACCTAAACAATGCGCACTGCATCTGACCTTCCAGCCAGGCTGTACACCCTCCTACCCGGTAGAAGAAGCCCTTTGGCAGTGAGCATGCCTAGTCTTTCAATTTTCAGGGCTCTTAATTTGAGGAAGATGTAATGTAGCTAAACTCGGCTTGCACAGACGTAAAGACAAATGCTTACATTCCATTTCTAAGCTCCATGGAAGATTCTCTCCCTCTCCCAGTTTGCAGATTGGAGCTCAAAAGCACATGCCTGGTGTGGCCCAGGGGAAATGAAAATGTCTCCATCCCGGGGCTCCAATATCCCCCATGGCACATAGTCAAAATTTCAGTTTTTCTAGGACTTGAGACTCACTGTAGATTAATGATCATGGCTCGTCCAGAGGGAATGAAATTATTAATAATCTATTCCTGATAGAACAGGCTTGGCTCTCCCTCTCCTGGCCTGTTACTGGCTGTGGACAGCTGGCAAGGGCCCCATTAATCATGCTGCTCTGATGTTCTTGCCTGCTCAGTAGTCACAGGAATGAATATATTGCTCAGAAACACGTGAGGGATTGTTACAACACAGACACTATGAAGGCATTATTTTCATTGTCAGGCTGCTTGATGGTTTCATAATTTTAATAAAAGAATTGGGCTTCAGACTCCACAAAGTGATTAATAAAGAAGTTCCCAGACACACGGCAATAGCTGAGGTGCTTTCTCAAGGAGGGGGTTGAGTGCTGGGTGGTCTGGGGGCTGCCCCATTCCTGCTCCATGTGCTCCAGGGAAGGAGCTCTGTGCCCATCCCTCAGTGGCTAACCACACCCCTGAGCACTCCCACCTGAGGCCCTAAGATAAAAATGAATGCTCTCTAAAAAGAGACAGAAAAGTAAACAGACAAAATTTTAATCATTTCTATGACTCAGGACACTCTCAGATGTCTGTGACAAAAACTGATTTTGGGGGGATGGTTATAAGAAACATATACACATTGAGCACACAAATATGTGAAACTAGGGAGGAGGGCAGGGCAAAGGGGCTGATAGAGTGTGAAAATGACCCAGGTATGTTGTATGCACGTAGGAGTCTGCCAAAGTGCAGGCTTCTATCAATGTGATAACCAATTAAAAACAGTGAAAAGAAAATGTAGAAACTCATTTAAGAAAAATAAAAAAATAAAAGTGGGAGAGGACAGCGATTAACTGAGAGAGTGACAAAGATCAGAAAAGAAGGTGTCCCTGCTGAGTGCACTTGCTCTTTTCTGCCACCCAGGCTCAGGTTCTTCTGCTTGCTGTAGTCTAGGGCTGCCCCTCGCTCTGCTCCCAGCAACCTCTGTGGCCTAGCAGAAGCCTTTTTGAGCCTACATGTACTCCATGCCTGTACTCTACTTCTTTCTTCTTCCTAACCCTACTTATCTTTTGTTTATTTGTCTTCCTCTGGTGAGAATAGGGTCTTTGTTGGTCACTGATTTATACCCAGTGCCTTAAATGATTCCTGGAAGAGACGATTTTCAAATATTTGTTCTGAGAATAAATGAGCTCTTGGAAGTAAGTATGTTTGTTATCTTCAGCTTCTAGACAGAGCGGTTGAAGTTCAGAGAAAGTTTCTAAGGTCACTGACTTATAATTAGGAGAGCTGAGGTTTGAACACAGGATCATCTGACCTCAAAGCTTCTGATTTTAAATACTTCATGGAAGAGCTGTGGCATGAGGCACCTCCAAGAGCTGGGTGTAGTAGGCCCTGGAAGAGAGAGACAGAGAAAGGAGGAAAAAAGAGAGGGGAAGGAAAGATACTGTTACTGGCTTGCATCTCTGGAGAGAGAAGGTGGTACCCTTGGCTTCCCCTCATACTGCACTGGGACACAAGAGCTTTTGGGAAAGTTAGAAAGAAAACTTGTTGAAGGATCATCTACAACCATTCGTAAAATCTAGTTACTGAGCAGTTTTATTTCATTTTCTCTTTCTTTCTTTCTTTCTTTCTTTCTTTCTTTCTTTCTTTCTTTCTTTCTTCTTTCTTTCTTTCTTTCTTTCTTTCTTTCTTTCTTTCT
>NW_004524659.1:1828511-1834390 GCF_000260255.1 Octodon degus | reverse complement strand
CTCCCTCCCTCCCTCCTTCCTTCCTTCCTTCCTTCCTTCCTTCCTTCCTTCCTTCCTTCCCTTCTTTTATTTTGTGGATTCAGCCCAGAATTGTTACACAGAGCTACACCCCCAGCCCCTTTCTAGTAGTTTCTATTTAAGAGGCTGCAGTTGGGTACTTGTCCCAACCCCAGTTGCTTGACTGACTTCATTGGGTTCATGGTGGGCTGCAGAACAGCTGTGGTACCCAGCATGCAGACTTAAGGGGACAGGAGTCTGGGAGGCTGAGGCTAACTCCCAGCTATATAACTCACTGACTATCTTCTCTGGCCAGTGAATTAAGTCCTCACTGCTCCAGGCTCTGCCTCTATGTGGTTGTTATAAAACAGCTGAAGCCATACTGGTGACCTCAGAGTGCCTGGACCAGAGTGAAGTTCCTACACATAGTCACTGTGATGTTATTGTTGGGCACGGGTCCACTATGTGTTTCATAACTGAAGGATTTGGTTTTCCTGGGGACATTTCAGAGACTGAAGCCCCCTGCTAGTCCCTACCATGTGGGGTGTGTCCTTAGGCTGCAAAGGTGACAGGAGGTACCCTCCAAATTCATTAGTTCTCCTTTCTGGCCATAATGTAGCCACAAATAGGTGATCTCATTATGTTGCCATTAGATGCACATAAAACTGGCTGCTACAAAGCCCATTACTTAATTATAAAGCAATCAGAAACATGCCAAAAGGAGCATTTGTTTGATCTATTCTAATTGCTTAGACATCCTTACACAGTCACGATTGAAATGAGGGCCTTAGGAGGGTGATAGTTATGGTAGCTTCCACATCCAGAGCCCTCGATGTTGGGCTGGGTTCTGTGTTCCAGGGCTCACAGACACACACAGGGCCAGGTCTTAGCCTCAGAAAACAGCTCTCACACAGCTCCCTGGATCTCAAGGGTGGAAGTTTCTTTGGGGTATATTTGTTTCATTGGGAAGATGCTCAAGGGAACATGAGGAATGTGTATGAAAAAAGAAGGTACAGAGCCAAGAGCCAGTCTCCCGTTCTACTAGCACAACCATATGTGCACTTTTTCCTCCCTAATTTGCAGCAACCCCCAGGCATAAATCCTTGCATGTGCTCTGTATGACTTTTCCAGTGTAGCTCTATGCTGCAACAAAGCCACAAACTTAAGTTGCTTACAACGACAGAAATTTACTCTCCTACAGTTCCAATAAAATGTAAGTATTTGCTCGGTCAGAGTCTTTTTCCAGCCTGAGGAGTAGTATCTTTCTTGCCTCTTCTAGCTCCTGGTAGCCCCCAGAATTCTTTGTCCTGAGGAAGCACAACTCCAATCTCTGCCTGCCTTCATGAGACATTCTCCTTTCATTTCTAGGTCTTCTCGTGACCCTCTTCCTATAAGGATGCTGGTTGTGTTGGGTTAGGATCCCACCCTATTCCACATGACATCATCTTCAGAAATCACATAGCTAAAACTCTGCTTCCAACTGAGCTCACGATCTCAAGCACTGAGAGCTAAGGCTTTAGCATACCTGTCTTGAAGAATAATTAAACCCATAACACATTTACAGGTGTCATATTTGCCATGGTACGAACATCATTTCACCCCCTTTAGAACAAAAGAAGGGAATGGAATGCTCTTATAAGTATCCACTGATACATAAAAAATACTGAAGGAATTAATTTTTGCCAACTATCTCTTCCCTCTGCCCTTGATTGTGTCTTCACTGGCAGCATGGAGGAATTTATGAAGGCCAGAATCTTTAATGTAGTTTTCCCCCAATTATCCCCATTTTGTAGGTCAGCCTGAAGCTTGAGTCTGTTGAGCATTTCTCTCTTCTCTGGCACCACCATGTAAGCTAAGTCTTCCCATCCTGTCCCAGGTTAGACCTCACATTTCCAGTTCCATGGAGGTCCCTGTGCCTGCTTCCACATCGCTTCATAAGGAATCTGAGTAGAAGGGCAACAATAGGACCTGAAGCTCCAACAGAGCTATCCTATTTCTGTCTTCATCATGGCTAGGCTGAGCTCAAAGAAGAGAACCTTGCCAGTCACATTCAGATTAGAGATGATGTTATGGCAGCAAAGTGAGACCAAAGGTCAGATTTCAAGGGTAATGTTTTTGAGAAAGGATGACCATCCAATTAAAATATTCACCTTGCTTTATGTCTTTTGAAAAAATATATACCAGCTGTATTTGGAGAGATGTTGCAGAACAGAGTGAGGTCATTTCTACTTCTGAGGAATTAGGTACAAATTACCTCTCATTTTCTCATTGGTCTTCATTATCAAATCAGAAATTGTGTGTTCTGGCTGCCTATCAGGCCTGAAGATTTTTCATTGCTGTTTTCTTCTCCATGCACGTGACCTCCCTGTCATCCCTTTTGGGTTTACATCTGCTTTGGTAAGATAGTTTTCAAGCAGCGACCACTGACCCCACATTCCTTTGTCAATTCTTTTCTGTGCTCTTTCCCTACTTTGGTCTTCCCATAAATCTTTTTCATTTCATTAACTTTGGATCTACTGTCCTCATGATCTGGTGTCTTTATCTATCAGAATGAGAATCTATTCTTCCCAGTAGGACTTCATAGATCAGGTCTGAACACTTTTTTTCATTTTATCTTGGCTATGCTTTGGAAGTCTTATGGTTTCTTTGCATATTAGGATGACATTTGCCTTGGCAGGAGGTCCCCAAGGCAAATAAGTATGTTGTTGAGCCTAGATTTCTGCCCTAGAGAGCAAATGTCTTTAACAATGGGACTCAAACTTTGCCCTTCTTAAAATTATACTCTGAACATAGTGGACTCAGTGCTGGTAACATCAGAACATTTGTAGTATGAAATTCATATTTTATGAAAGCAAGTTCTCAGGCTAGGCTTATAACAGCTGAGTTGTAGAATGCTTTCCTAGCATGTGTGAGGCATTTAGTTTGATCACCGGCAGAGCGCGCGCGTGCGCACACACACACGCACAGAGCAAAATTTTCAGGAATCTCTTGGGAGTGTCTAAAGATGGAGCCCAGAAATTTGTTGTTGACAAGCTTTTCCGGTGAGTCTCAGAACATACTAATGTGTGAGATACACTAATCTGGAGAATTATGAAGGAATTAAGAACCATCAAAGTCACATACTTACTTCATTGGATCACAGTTGCAAGACAGTGTTTCCTGCCTCTCTGTCCCTCAGCTCATCCCTCGGCTTCCAACAGTCCATATCCACCCTATCTCTTCATCTACCTCCCCCCATATGTCATTATAGGTTTACCTAGCCTGGCTCTCTTAGGGCCTTGTCGCCTTGCCATGCAAAATAAATGGGATGGGTGCTGGATCCAAGAATCAGTCAGATTTTAACACTGTAGACAGGCATCCACCACAGGGAGTCCCCTCAGAAGGCCTCCTTTGTCAATAGAGTTCCCTCAGGGTGGCAGTCATAAGGGCATGCTTTGCAGATCTCCCCCTTCAGGGAGTTGGATCACATTGCTGCCCTCCAATGGCACTGGTACAAAGGCTTTCCAGGAGCTGCTCACAGTCTGTGCCTGAGCCAAGCAGGGTTACCAGCACTAGTCTCGCTAGACTGAGAGAGGAGTTTGATGGTTGAGCTTGGCCGGAAGACTCCAGCTGCACATTCCTCCAACTGTATCTGGGTCTAGAATTCTCCTACCTGACCTTGCATCCCATTCCCTTTTATTGATGCCAGCTTTGCTTGATCAGGTGATGATTCATCCACCTTTTCCTAGTCCCTCCCCATTTTCTTCCAAATGATAACCCCTAGTAAAATATTGCATATCTAGTCCATTGTGGCATCTACTTGGTCAACAGCATTACCTCCTATTGGCTAACACAACCTCAGATTATAAAAGGTGATAAAATTTGTGCCATTTATACAGAGTGTGATATACTATGTGTGAGAAAGAAAGTGAGAGAAAGAGAGAGAGAGACAGAGGCAGAGACAGAGAGACAGGGAGAGAGACAGAGAGACAGAGAGAGACAGAGGAAAGATTGGGAAGCCAAGCTCAAGACAAAGATCATGAACATAACCAGGGCCTTTTAGCCTATGAAAAACCTACAGGGAGGATTAGCTCACCCAGATTCAGAGTTGTGAGAGAAAAGCTGGGGAAGGAAGAGGCTGGGGAAGGAAGTGGAACACAACAGCCACCAAGATGCATGGCACGGTAACAAGAAAATGAGCTTCCACAGTCTGGAAGTTTTAGAAAGAAGGGAGGTAGCAAAGCCCAACTCAGTGGGACAGGGGAACCTGGCTCCAGGAGCTGGTATCAGTGTTCTAGTGCAGCTCTGTGGGCACTAATGACATCTTGAAGATCAGGGCTAGGAGGCTTTGGGTGACTTGTTGAGGAACTAATCCTTACAATGCTGGGAGAGAAGCTAGCATGCAACAAGGTCAGATGTGAGTCAGGAGGGAGTTCTGGAGGTACCTGTAAGGTGGAGGAAAAGCCTTTCAAGGCAGAGGAAGCTGTCTTAGTCATTTTCTTATCGTTGGGACAAAACACCTGAAACCCACAATTGAATGAGGAGAGGTGTATTTTGGTTCACATTTTCAGTCTGTAGTTGGTTGGTTCAAGACAGAAACAGAATGCTGGAGGAGGCTGACAGAGGCAAACTTCTCATACCCTAGAGGCCAATAAGCAGAGAGACAGAGGGTGGCAGCTGAGGAGGGAGATGCGCCACCTTGGTCATCCAACCTGACTGACCTGCTAGTGTCAGGTCATCTGCAGTGCCCCCATAACCCAATCCTCTTCCAAAAGGCCTATTTCTAAATACATGATCCTGTTGGATATCTAGATCTAAACTCTAACAGAAGCTAAGGCCTATTTAGAAGTTGGTGGAAAGAAGCCAAGTTAGGAAAGGATTTAAACATACAGGGAAGGATTAGCCTTAATTAATGAGGGGAGGAAGCACGCTTTGACATAAAACCCAAGGTGAAGAGCTTTGCATGTTGTATATTAGCCCATGACTTTGGGGTTTAGACAGTAAGTTTATATTTAAGAGACTTTATTATGCTCTTTACCAGGAACAGAGAAAATCTGTTGAGTGCAAAGTGGAATTGGAAGTTGGGGGAGTGGAAGAAGTGTAACCTAGTGGTCCAGGAGAACAAGAGACAGAAGACAGGGTGTGTGGCAAAATTTGTAGGCAGCTCAGGACAGCCCAGTTGTGATGTTTACCTATCACTCAGAAGGATTGGATGCTACAGGGCTAGGGTTATTTAGGTGGAGATGACAGAAAGACAAGATAGAATTAATGTGTTGCATTGCTATGGTTTAGATCTAAAATATTCCCCCAAAGTTTCATTGGTTCAGATGTGAAGCTTTTCAAAGGTGATTGGATCATGGGGCTCTGTACTCATCAGGGGAGTAATTCATTGATGAGTTCCTAGCTGCATGTGCCTTCAGAAGGTGGGTCATATGGGGCATGACCTGGAGGGATTCCCCAGTCCTTTCTCTTTCTCATCCTCCACCTCTCTGTCCTTGTCCTGCTTCTGTTTCTCCTCCTCTCTTACACATTCTTCTCGTTGTACTTCTTGTGATTGTTCTTGTTGCCACTGTTGCTTTTTCCCCTCTTCATCTTGTCTCTGTATTCCTGCCTCTCCCTGTCTCTCTGTCTGTCTCTATCTGTCTCTGGGTCCTCACATCTCTGTCTCTCTTTGTCCATGTATATGTCTGTATCTGTGCCTGTGTCTCTCATCTTGTCTCATCTCGTCCCATTTCCTCTCCTCTCCTCTCCTGTTCTCCCCTTCTCTTGTTCCTCTTCCTCTTCCTTTTCCTCCTCCTCTTTCTTTTTTTCTTTCTTTCTTGCTCCTCTTTCTGTCTCTCTGTTTCTCTGTCTCTCTCTTTGTCTCTGTCTCTGTCTGTCTGTCTGTCTGTCTGTCTCTCTCT
>NW_004524659.1:1824251-1828380 GCF_000260255.1 Octodon degus | reverse complement strand
CTCTCTCTCTCTCTCTGCTTCCTGACTGACATGGGAGAGAGCAGAATCTCTCCACCATGCTATTTTTCCCTGGGAGAATCTAGTCTGAGAATTAAAGATGGGAGTCTTCCTAAGTACAGGAATGATGGGTGGGAATGGTGTGAGGTGATGAGGGTGGACAGTCCTCTGGAAAGGGCATGCTGAGACAGGGCTGCCCAGGGAGCATTTGCATAGATAAGAAAACTTTTTTTCAGTACTGTTGCCTGCAGTCTGTTTCTGGTGTTAAGAGCTGAGCTTCTCATGACGAGTGTTGTCAAGGCTTTTATGGACTGTTGCTTCAGGTGGAGTGTGGAGTAATTATTTTCTTATGACTGTTAGTAGATATAATTGTGTCCTCAATACTCAGGAATTTATGTTCAGAAAATAATTAGTATTGGTTTAACGACATAGACCATCTTTTAATTCTATCAACACTGTTTGCATTTAAGCTGAGCTTCCTCCTTTCCAATCTGATGTGTCTGTTACAATAAGCATTTCAACTCAATTATCATCTCAGTAACAATCAAATTATCTTTAATATGATGTAATTACTTTTTTTTATTAAGCTAAACTAAGCATCCTGAACTGTGAATGTCTCGCGTAGCTTTGAGAAGTGATTAAAGCAAGCCCACAGGCCTTCCTAAGATGTAAGTATCTTTCCCAAAAGTCGTTTAAAACACAGCTCATCCACTCGGCCTGAAGACGTATCACTTGTGTGAAATTCACTTCCCCTAGGATGCCTTTCCTGACATGCAGTCACCCTGCTAGCTTGTGCCTTACGTGTTCTGTAGCCTTTTGCCCCTTTTATGTGGGATTTATCTGCCGCTGGACCTGCTGCTTGGCTTTGCAGTTTGCTCAAGCTAACCTAGTGTGAATTTGCTGGTGGACACCATGAGGCGGTCACAAAGAATGAATGTTTATTGTGCTCCTCCTATGAAAAAAATAATGTCATGGGTGGAATTGTGTGTCCCCAATAAATTGATCTATTGAAGCCTAACCTCCAGCAGCTCTCAGACTATCAGTTATTTGGAGCGAGTGCCTTAGGAGGGCAAACATTAAGCTACAGAGGTTAAAATAAGATGAGGCTCTGATTTTTATACTTTTCTACTGGAAGGTTAAGACCAAGATAAAGCAAGACCTGTATAACAAGAAATGTAACTTTTATGTCTCACAAGGTCAGTCAAATCTCCTCAGGATTTACCCTGCAACCCTGCACCGCAGTTTGTAGATCCTTTGTCAGTATCAACCATGTGGGTGAGTCACAGCCATTGCTTGGCCAATGTGCTCTCTGTGAAAGCCTGAGAGAATGTTTTCTCTCCATGTGACTAGCCTTAGGCACACTCTACATCATCGATCACTTTCCTCTTTGGCCCCATAATCTCCTTGATCAGAAAATTTGGGACACTGCTGAGTTATATGACCTTACAGTACAAGTTCTCATATGTCCTGAGTCCTCACTGACCTTGAAGGACTAGGAATAACTACCACAAGGACCACAATATGAAATGTATTAATGTAACTGTCCTACTAACCTGTTTTGAAACTGTCTCATTGCTATTTGCTTCTCAATAAAATTAATTTAAAAAATGATCTCTGAGATTGGACCCTAACCCAATATGGCTAGTGTCCATATAAGAATGGGGTATTTGGACACAGCACAAAGGGGCAGCACTGTGAAGACACAGAGAGAAAGCAGCCATCTCTACACCAAGGAGAGCAGTCCCGTAGTTTCCAGACAGAACCAACCCTGACAGCCCTTGACCTCAGTCTCTGGCCACCGGAACTGTGAGATAGTACATTCTTATCTTTCGTCACTTGGTCTATGGTACTTGGTTCTTGCAGCCTGAGGAAAATCACAGGAGCATTTACCTTAGTGGTGAAGAATATGGCACTAAAATCGTGGTGCCCAAGTCTGACTCTTAGCCCAACTCCTTATTGTCAGAAGGCATTTCCATTACATCTGATGTTTCATCTTTAAAAGGAAGTAACAGTAACATTCACTGTACAGGGTTTTGTGATTCATATAAACAGCTCAATACAGTGGCTGGAAAGTAATAAATTCTGGATGTGCATTGATTTTTACTTTGTGTCTGTCAAGATGTTAACTTCTTTATGTACTCAGTTAATCCTCAGTAGTGGCTGGGGAGATAGCTCGGCAGCATAAGTACCTGCATGGCAAGCTCAAGGTTCTGGGATCAATTCCCGACCCTGCATGATGTGCTGGCCTCAGAACTAGGCATGGTGGCATATGCTTATAAACTCAGCACTCAGGAAGTTAAGACAAGAGGTTGGCTGTGAGTTTGAGACCAGCCTGGGGGCTGCAAATGTGAGCACAAGGCCAGCCCAAGCTGTATAGTGAGACCCTGTATCAATAAAAATAAAAACAAATAAATAAATCCTCAGGTAGTCCCATGAAGGAGATGATCTATGATTTTTTCTGCAATGAAACTGAACCAAGGAGTAGTTAAACAATTTGTGAGGCTGGGACTTGTCCTGCTTCCTGGATCCCAGATCTATGTTCATAAATAACAGGTGGATGTTTCCTAGGGGACATAGTGTGTGACTACAGAGTGGGGTTTATCTTTATAAAATCATTCATTTTTTAGTTTGACAATTTTTCTTCTCCTTATAAAATTAATTTTATTAATACTATTTATTTATTTATTTGGTGCAGGGTCTCACTATGCAGCTCAGACTCGTAGTGATCCTCCTGTTTTCACCCTTCCCAGCACTGGGATTACAGGCATGCACCACCATGCCCGGTCTCGGTGGCCGGCTCAGCGCGGGTGGTGCCAGGGATCGAATATTAATATATTTTAGATATATATAATGACAACATTCTTCATAAGGAATTTGTACCTATAGATGGTATATCTTACTTTTCCTTTCTTCTTCTCCCATTTCCTTTCCTTCCCTTCAACCCCTCTTAACCTGCTTATTGATAAAGTTTTGTTTGCATTTTTCCTTTATCTAGTTTTTCATTCCCGTTTCTTCCTTTCCACCTCCCCCACTTAGATCCCCTTACCATTTGAACATTTTTTTTTTCTATTTCAAAATGTCTATTATACATTTTGGTCCTTACTTACACTTTCAGTTTCTCATGCCAGAGAAACAGTGTGATTCTTAAACATGCGGCCAATTTATTTTACTCAATTGTGTGGCTTCAAGGTACATCCATTTAGCTAGAAGTGTCTCCAGTTTATCCTTTTTAGGGCTGAGTAGTACTCCGTTTTATAAAAACCACATATTCTTTATTAATTCATCAGTAGATGGGCATTTAGGCTGTTTCTGAACTTTAGATGTTACAGTTTTCTAATGCTGCTGTAAACACGGGTGTGTATGCATCACTGTGTGTCTTCCCTTCAGGAGGACAAGAAGAAGAATAGCTGAGTTTAGTGGATTTTTTTTTTTTTCTGAACCAGGGATTGAACTCAGGCCCTTGTACTTGCCAGGCAAGCACTTATTCTACTGAGCCATCTCCCCGGCCCTAGTGGATTTGATTTTTAAATTTACTTTTAATTAACTATCATATGAACTCTCATAAAAATTAAATGTAGATAAAATTTCAGATACAAGCTGCGTGTAGTGGTGCACCCCTGTCATCCCAGCACTTTGGAGAGCTGAGGCAGAAAGATCACAAGTTTGAACCTGGCTTGGACAATTTAGAGGCTTAGAAAGACCCGGTCTGAAAAATGAAGAAAGGCTAGGGATGCATCTCCGTGTAGAGGTCCCGGGTTTAATCCCCAGGACAGAAAAAGGAAGAACAAACAAAGGAAAACCACAACTGAGCCCAGTGCTCCTTCTCAGCAGTATGTGACACCGAGGCCTGGGTCGCCCCTTGTACTGTCACCCAACTTTTTTGATTTGTACCCTAAAGATAACTTTTGCATCCTACTGCCTTTGTATCTTATGTAACTTCTTATCTTTTCTTGATCCAAACAAAATATCTCACAAAGAGACCAAAATATTGGCAGAAGTGTGTACAATGTATTAATTATTGAAACTGTCCTATTAATCAGTTTTGAAACTGTCTCGTTGCTATTTCTCAATAAAATAAAATAAAATAAAATAATAAAAATAAATAAAAAATGTATCTGGGAAGTAAAAAGGA
>NW_004524659.1:1822490-1824151 GCF_000260255.1 Octodon degus | reverse complement strand
TGTAAAGGCCCTAGATTCAGATCCCAGTATTGTACTCGCTTTGGCAGCACACACACTAAAATTGGGATGATACAAACCCCAGTATCACAAAAAAAGAAGAAGTCTGACCCCTCTTCCCACACACCCCACTTGGAATGAGACATACAGCAGATCTCTCAAATGAAAGTATCCATTGATCTGTTTCCCCTGTGCTGTCCAGTATCGCAGCTGTTTACCATATATGGCTACTTGAGGTCAACTCTAAATTACTTTAAATTAAATAAGACATTTAGTTTCTTGCCATGTAGTACCCAGTAGCCACATGAGGCTATTGGAGATCATATAAGACAACATAGAGATGGTGTCTCTTTTAATTACTTACCTCTTTGCTAAGACAAGATATCTGACACCCAAAGTTAAAGCAAAAAAGGTTTATTACAGCTCAGCTTATAGAGGTTTCAGTTTGTAGTTGGCTGGATCCAAGGCAGGGTGGCATCTCAGGGGGCATCACAGGGGAGAAAGAGTTCATGGTAGGCAGTAGGCAGGAAGGCAGGAAGAAGTAAGTAGCAAATCAGCAAGTGGCAAGCAGCAGGGCACCACAGCAGTCCTCTTTCTGTCCCTTATATTCTATACAGGTTAAGGCAACCTCAATCCTAGCCCTGCATCATGGATCAATCCAGCATCAAAGTCTTAATCCCAGTATCACGTACCCTAGATTCACATATCTCTGAAAAGCCCCACCTATGATTACACGAGGCTTTGGTGGCACATCTAAATACAAGCCATAACACAGTTATTGTCATCTCAGCCATGATTTCCATTCTCACATCACGTTCTTGTGGCAGATGTTACCTTTCTGAAGATGACCGAGAGGCACTGGGAGGAATTAGATGATTTCCTGCCTTGAACAGGCCATCCAGAAGGGATATCCACTCCATTCCTCTCTCACCTTAGGCTTATTAACTATCTTTGCTGGTTCTTTCACTTAAAGTTGACCCTTGAGGACAAGAAGAATCTTTTGTAGTTGATGGAACTGTTTGGTATGATGATTGAAATGATGGTTTCAATGTTGATATGTTTTCCAAAATCATGACATTGTACAGTTCTGATGAGTGCAGTTTGCTACATGTAAACTGTATATTAAAAGCTTGATAAAAATTATATAAGATGAAGATTTCTGTACTGAGTGCTCTTGCTGTGGTTTAGATGTAGTATTTGGAGATCTCTCCCAAAAGTCTCCTGTGCTCAGAGGTAGGGATTTTGGGTGATGATTACACTGTGAGTGTTCTGTGCCTCCCAATAGGTTAACCCATTGGTAAGTTCATCAGGGAGTACTCGGCTTAGAGGTTGGGCCTGTTGGAAGAGGTGGGTCACTGGAAGAGTGCCCTCAAAGAGTGTGTTCTTATCTAGGCCTAGGACTTTAGGATCTCTCTCTCTCTCTCTCTGTCTCTGTCTCTCTGTCTCTCTTCTCTCCTCTCTCTCTGTCTCTGTCTGTCTCTCCTCTCTCTCTCTCTGTCTCTCTCTCTCTCTGTCTCTGTCTCTCTGTCTCTCTTCTCTCCTCTCTCTCTGTCTCTGTCTGTCTCTCTCCTCTCTCTCTCTGTCTCTCTGTCTCTGTCTCTGTCTCTCTGTCTCTCTTCTCTCCTCTCTCTCTGTCTCTGTCTGTCTCTCTCCTCTCTCTCTCT
>NW_004524659.1:1818699-1822390 GCF_000260255.1 Octodon degus | reverse complement strand
TCTCTCTCTCTCTCTCTCTCCCATTGCTTCCTTCCCCTGTTTCTTCCTGGCTGCCATGGGTTGAGCAGCTATCCTCTGATGGGTTCTTCCACCATGCCAGTTCTGCCTGAGAGCCAGCAAATCAGGAACTAAACTTACTAAAACCATGGACCAAAATAAACTTTCCTTCTTTAAGTTGTAGATACACTTAGCCCCAAGATTGAGAAGGAGGCTAATAAAGCCCTCAATGAACATAGAACAGTACGCTGTCACAGATTTCCAACTAGGTGGTATGGGTAGCAGCAGCAAGGATCCCCAGAAAGAGAAAGGTAGGGTTTTCCTCTTGCCTAAGTAAAATAGACAGAAAGAAGTTAGGCCTTCATTCATTTTCCACTGGACCAGATAGTGCTGAGCTCAGTGGCAACCCTGATAGACAATGATAAGACTGCTTTGGGAATCTCCCTGTTCAGTGGAAAAATATAGTCCAGTGCTGGTGCGGAATCTAGAGAGGGTACTGATGTTGTTTGCTTGGGAAAACCACCAGTTTGTGTTGGGAAAACTTTATGGATGAAAGAGATAATGAGTTGAAACTTGAGCTCTATTTCAAAAGACTGTGGGCGGAGTGAAGCAAGTAGTTCCCTGTGGGTAAGACAATGAAAAGTACCAGAGGATGAAAAGTGGAGAGTATCTAGGAGTGTTGATGAAGCTTGGACAGATGATAGAAGAGTTAGGAGGATGTCTGTGTATATTTGTGTGTGTATATGTACTTTAGGGGTATGAATGTATATGCATTTGTTGTGTGTGTACATGGGTAAAGAAAGAGTAACAGTAGAATAACATTATTTGGGAACAAGAAAAACATTCCACAGGGAGAATTCTCTTGGCCTTCAAGTTACGTAAATCTGTCAACCAGAAAATAACTGATGTTTTCAGGAAGGCTCATAACTAATTACAATAATGCCCACATTTGTGAGGCATTTACCACCTGTGCTAAGTGCCTGGTAAACTGGGAGTTAATTAATGCTCACAACAGCCCTACCAGGCAGGTGTTATGCTATGTTGTGACAAAAATCTGTGGCTCCCTGAGAAAATCCCATAGCCTAAGGCCTCACATGCATGAAGTAGCAAAGCCAGGTTTTGGCACTGTCATCCTGACTAGCTGCTTCTCAGTTCTGACCCCTTAGCTTAGGTCTGCCTCTGTTCAGAGTAGCAACAGCGACTGAAGGTACCTCCTGGTCTAAACCCTTTAACTACTTTTCTCCTCACCTGACAGACTCATCAATGGTCTTTAATGTCTAACATGCACAAAATCCATCATCCAGTGACCATTCCCAGCCCCTTCTTTTAGTGATTCTGAATAGAAAAGGGGCTCAGGACCTTGGAATTGGCATTTTAATAGGAGACTTTGCTGATCCTACTGAGATGGTCCTTGAACAAGAGTTTAGGTACTGACACACTAGAGTTGCCTCTACATCTGGCACCAGCCTGTCCTTTGTTGTGGGGGGTGGTCCATGGAGATCCCTCTGGTACTCTTTAGAGAATAAATTTGGGTCTATTATTCAGGAAACAGTGAGGCCAGTTAAAGGCCATGATAGTCAACAAGTTAAGACAGGAAAAGGCTACACTCACAACAATGGAAATGAGTGGACTGAAAAGAAGCTTTGCAGTTGTGATTGACAGATTGCTAATGGTGGGAACAAGACAGAAGCCATGGATGACTCCAGACTTAGTTGGTAGATGGGTGGAAAGACTGACAACAGTGAGGTAGGAGGTACCTGGAGGAAGAGGTGAACAAAATAAGGTGTTTAGTTTGGGGTTGCGGGGAAGGCAGGGAGACCTGACATCAGTGAAAACAGCTTCTTCCTTCAGTAGGGAGTGAGGTGTCATTGAAAAGTTGGGTGGCAGGTTGTAGGTAGAGTCTGGACTGAAAAGCAGCAGCAAATAGCATTGCTAAGGGCAGAAAGAGTTAGATGATGAGGAGAAGTAAAGTGGTTGGTGGAAATTTAAAGATTTGTTAGGCAGTGAAAAGAACACAGGTGACAGGTCCTGGGTGGGATCCTGGATATTTCTTCACCAGTTCTTGACCCTGTTGAAGTTACTTGGTTGCTCCAGGGTCAGTGTTTCTCTAGTGAAGAAAGTGCGTTATAGCCTGTGTCAAAAGCACATGGAAACCTGCCCCCCCCCCCAATTATGTTGCTCAAGAAGACCTTTCACTTGCCATTGTTTCCAAAGGTTTTAGTCATTGGGTACAGAGTCCTGAATCCTGCAGAATGTGGCCTTTGGACCTTGGGAGGCCATGAAAGCAGTGTGAAATAGTGCCCTTTGAGGCTGAAAGGCTGTGACACAGGACCAGCTTTGCCTACGTGAGGTTGGCCCCCATCTCATCTTTTCAGAGCTTCTGGGCCTTTGTCCATACAATCAGAAAATCCATGCTGACCCGGTCTTCCTGAGGGATCTCATGTGTGCAAGCAGTGGAAATCTACTTGGGCTTCCTCCAATGAAATCAGACATATGAAAAGACATGGACAGAACTCATAGAACCCACGAGAAAGGAAGTACCTAAGGACAGAGTTGTTTGTATACCAGGACCTAGAACAAGGACTGTCACATGGTATTGCCCAATTAATAACATAAATACAATGTAATAAATGAACCTAGAGACGGTGTGTTTTCTGGGAGCTGAAAGATACCATTTCATTGAGTGTCTGTTATGACTTGTATCTAGATGTCCCCCCTCCACAGGCGGGGCTTTTCAGAGCTGACTGGATCTTGGGTGTGTGGCACTGGGATTAAGGGTGAGTGGTAGCAAGCTAGTTCGCTGATTGGAATGAGGGTAGTTTTGAGTGGCACTAACCCAAAGTGGATGAAGTATAAAGGGACAGAAAGAAGGTGGGCTTGCTGCTGCTCTCTCCTGCCTGAGACACCATGAACTGTTTCTCCTTTGTGATGCCCCTCTGCCATGCCACCCTGTGCAGCCAGCCAGCTATGGCATGAAACCTCTACAGACTGTAAGCTGACATAAAACTTTCCTTCTTTAACTTTGGTTTTTGGGTATTTTGTCTCAACAATGAGAAGTTTAGCAAAGACATTAGGTAACATAGTGTCTTAGAGTTGTGTGGTGCTCACTGTAGGTGCTCAGAGAATGGAGGCGATTGTTTTATGTATGGACAGGTTCCTCAAAACCCTTGGTAGGTAGGTTCCTCAGTGTTCTCTTCTTGTACACCTGTACAGCATGGTAAGTGTGTGTGTGTGTGTGTGTGTGTGTGTGTGTGTGTGTGACAGTAGGCTGGAGAGGGAGGAGAATTAGGGAAAAGGCCAGGAAGAAAAAAAAATATGAGAAAGTTCTGAATTATGTCAGGATCTCTCTCTCTCTCTCTCTCTCTCTCTCTCTCTCTCTCTCTCTCTTTCCTTTCTCTTTGTACTAGGAATTGAACTCAAGATCTTGCACTTTCTAGGCAGGCACTGTGCCAATGAACTACATCCTCAGCTCCAGGATCCCACTTTTACCCTAATTGTGGTTCTCAGGGCACTGGGGCAAAAATAATTGCACAAAGTCTCCTTATCTGACAACATGATAGAATGCAATTCTCACACCCTAGTAGTCAAGTTCCAGTCCAGGACTGATTCAAGAAGAAGAAGGAAGAGGAAGAAAAAGGAGGAGGAAGAGGAGGAGGAGGAGGAGGAAGAGCAGGAGAAGGAGAAGGAGAAGGAG
>NW_004524659.1:1812008-1818599 GCF_000260255.1 Octodon degus | reverse complement strand
GGAGAAGGAGAAGGAGAAGGAGAAGGAGAAGGAGAAGGAGAAGGAGAAGGAGAAGGAGAAGGAGAAGGAGAAGGAGAAGGAGAAGGAGAAGGAGTTTACAGCAAGGAGCAGTGGTGATCCCAGTACTCTGAGAGACTAAGATTGGAGGATCAAAAGTGCCCAGACTGGGAAATTCACCAACTTAGATTCTGTCTCAAACTCAAACTCAAACTAAAAACAAAATGTTTAGGTATGTAGCTTAGTGTGAAGTTATTGAGTTCAATCCCTAGTAAAGAAGGAGGAGAAAGAATAGGAGGGGAAAGAGGAAGAGGAGGAGGTTGGGGGAGGAGGTGGAAGAGGATGAGGGGGAGGGGAAGAAGGATGAGGAGGTATAGACAGAAACAAGATCACAGTATACTAATTTTGTGCAGCTTCTCCTTGACACATTATTTCCTTTCTTAATGCTAGACTATTCACATCCATATTTCTCAAGGGAAGAACATATCTGATTAAGTTTTCTGACTGCATAACATTTGATGTCTCAGTATGACTTAAACACATTATAATCACACATATTTTTTGTTAAATTGTTCCTCTAACCACCCCATGAATGACCACTATCATTGAATGAGATGGGTGAGGGAAGTGTCCTCAGCTGACATTGTTATTACCTGGAACATAGGAGTTATATCTAAAAATTATAAGAATAAGCTTCAGAATGTACTTTGGGATCACATCCTAGGTATTATAAATGAATTATAACTTATAAGGTGGGGCCAGAGGCCTTTGGGAAGAAAAAGAAAAGGATACGGAAGAGGAGAAGGAGAAGAAGGAGGAAGAGGGAAAAGGAGAAGGAAGAGGAGGAGGAGGAGGCGGAGGAAGAAAATGTCCATTTAACCTATGAAGGCATTTCTGTCTGTAGTGCTACCAGTTTGCCCTGGAGAAAAGGCTCCTGCCTTGATGTCTGTTTTCCAGTCTTGGGTCCTGTATATCTTTCATTGCATGAAGATCTCTAGATTTTTAAAATGCTATGCATTCTGTACAGCCAGCCCCTGGAAAACAAGCCAGAGAGAATGTTTTCTCTCTAGGTGACTGAATTTGGTACAATTTCAAAACAAGAATAAAAATATAACAGTGATTGTTACATTACACATTTTCATCATCAAATGTGTTGTTCAGATTAACGGAAATATGTATGCAAAATTGGTCAAATAATTAAACATTAATGCATACTTTCAATAAACTAAAAAAAAGAAAAGAAAACAAGCAAGCTAGCAAGCAAGGAAGCCGGCCAGACAATTTGGGTGTTTAATTGAAAACCAGTAGTGATCTGTCTTGAGACTGGAAGAGAGACTGGAGAGTGGGCAGACAGAACAGTGGTAGATGAGCCTCCTGGTAGCAGCAGCCTGAAAGGAGCTCTGAGTGCATGTGACTCTTGTCTTATACGTTGACATTAGATTCTATCTCTGTGTTATATATGCCCCCACTAAACATATTTCTTTTCTATTTCTAATGGGAAAGGGTGTGAGGACTTGGTATAAAACCTAGCACTACAGACACTTGCAAGAAGCTTTCATCCGAGCAGGTGGCTTCACGAGGCTGAATCTCCTCTCCCTTGAGTGTTGCTAGCCTTCTACAAGTTTTCAGGTGAGCAAGTCTGAGTCCTAATCCAGAAAACAGGGCTTACCCAGAACCCCAGGAGAGATGTGGAGCAGACAGCCCTTATCCTGGATCCTTCTTTGGCTAACTTCACATTCATTTCTCCTGCTTGGCATGTTTGACTGGAAGTTTCAACTAAAAATAGTGACCCAGTTACCAGCAGTAACTGGGAAATTCAACCTGGGGCATTTGTAGACGAGCTGTTCTGGCCTCACTCTGCAGGCGTCATTAACACAGGCATCATTCTCTAGCTGCCTCTGCAGTGTCAGGGTGATTGAAAACAAAGGGAGATAGTGCTGGGACTGCCAGGCTTTATCAAAGCATTCAGACAGCATTCCTCCAACCTGGCCCTTAATTGCCAGGTTATCAGCAGCTCTGAAGAACAGCACCTATGAACTTTCCTCAGCAGTGGACAGCCACTCTCACTGCCTGAATCAGTCAAGAGTGAGGGGGTCCTTCTGGGTGACAGCCCTGGGTGACAAAGGCAACATGGAAAAAGGGGTGAGGAGGAACACCGCGGTGAGCCAGGCCAGTGTTCGGCTAGCTCACAAAAAGTTAGTGGGCACACAAAACAAAAGCTTGAACTTTCATTCAAAAGGTCCTAGTGAGCTTGGAGCACCCCTGCATTAGGAAAATAATAATGTGAGTTTCTGGGGAAAATGTGATATTTCAATAAAGGTATATGATATGTAATGACCAAAAAAGAAATTTTCTGAAAGAAAGCACCCTGAGCTACCAGCCTGTCTTCCCTGAGGTCACGTAAGCAAAATCTCATTGTCATTCTCTGGGCAGGGTAGCCGTTCTTGGGGCCAGAGCTCCGTGAGGGTAAGGGCTGTAAAGCTTGCATTTCATTCCCTTTCTAGGGCCCAGCAAAAGGTTCCATGCCTAAACTACACACTTGAGCCCACTCCTTTTCTTCTATCTTATAGGAGAGCCTGGTGCCCAGCTTCTTACTCATATTTCTGGGGTATCCTCCTGAGATACCCCGTCTCTTGCTCAAGGTATGACACAGGGTGGAAGAAAGTGGAGTAATGTACTTAAGAGAGATGCATCTGCCCTCAATACATGTAGCTAGAGAGATTCTCTTTTTTTATGTTTTTGGGAGGGTAGAGCATTTGTGTAACCAACATTGTCCTTGTTTAGCCAACATTTGCTTCCAGAAGAGTCCCCCCACCCCAGGGAGATTTTATTCCCAGGGTTGGTCCTGGAAACATCTTTTCTCCTTTTTCTTCAGTTAAGCATAAACAAGAATACATTTCTGCAGGGAATAATTAATTCATCTAGAAGCCAAAACTCTAGAGAAATCTGTCCAAATGTTCATTTGCATATCTGAGCTTTCAGCTTTCTCTTTCGAAGTCTAGCTGGAAACCGGAGAGAAGTACTGACTCAGTGTTCTCAGCACTGTTTTTTATGAAACCCAAACTAAGTTAATTAGAGAATCAGTCACCCAGAAATGCTTCCTGAAAGAAAAGCATCTGCTGATGCTCAGTGCTAACCTTCAGCTAGGAAGACAGAATGAGAAAAGAGGAGGAGAATCCCAGGATAAGACCTACCTCTGTACTTGCCAGTTGAACAATTTTTTATTTCTTTGTGGCTTACTTTCCTATTCTGTAAAATGGGTATATGTTGTTTCCCTGATGTGAAGAAAGTTATTTTAGGTCATATTTTAACTTAAGAAATGGGCTGCCTCTCTCTTTGTGTAGTGGCTATTTCTTGTGCTTCTTTGTGTGCAAGCTAGTTCCTCCATTGGCTGTTCTTGCAAGCCATCTTCCGTGAAGCTAACAGGTTCTGTATTTGGAAGGATTGGGAGGGGAGGGGAGGGCAGTGCCTGATTCCAGCCTACTTATCTTCTTCAAGGCTGCTGCCCCAGAGTCCTGGAGATGGCTGCTGTCTCTCCCGGTCACAGCTATGCCTCCAGACACTGGGACAGCTGCTGATCCCCACGCAGAAATGAAGGAAATTCCTCCCAGATCTGCTCCCTAGCCTGGGCTGTCCATCTGCTGCTTATATTTGGTTGTGACAAAGAGCCATTCCTCAGGCCGTTGGCTCAGGCCCCTTTCCTGAAACCAGTTACACACACCTAAGGGAGCACCCCAGCTTCCTCTGGTCCCCAGCACAGATGGCTGCTGTATGCACTGGGTCTTCCTTTTGGCTGATGGCTGACATGATGTTGGGAAATTTCCTTAAAAATATTTGTGTATTAGGTGCATGAAGGGAAAAATAAGGACAAAAAGACATTGATGAAAATGAGGGCTCATCTACTTTTGAGAATGTTTGAGAATTTCTCTAAGAATAGGTAAAACATAAGTTTAAAATTAGAAATAAAAATTGAATTGAAATTGTGTGTTTCCTGTTGGGACAATAAACAGCTGTTTCATAGAACAGGGAGGGGGAGGGGTTGGACTAACTTTCTCCAGGCTTTCTAATTCAGTGGCCTCATTAACCTAATTATTGATTGATTGCAGGGTGCACAAACCGAGAAGTTCTAGGTCAGTGAAAGCATTTCCAGGGAGATGAGATGGGACTTTGTGCACCACCTCCTTTGCTTGGGATCCCACTGCCTTTTGGTGTTACCCAGGTCAGAGGGACAGAAGAATGTTTTATCCAGTGCTGGGAAGTCATCTTGTAGCCCGCAGAGGGATGGTGATGGTACTGAAGATGACAATAGTGACAGTGGTACATAGTCTGAGCATGCGCAGACCCCTGGGTATTTCCTCTACCCAGCAGCTTGGCAAAGTGGTCACTGTCACTGAGACTCACAGAGCAAGGTCTGAGCCAGACAGACCCATAAATGAACCTTGAAAATTGAGCCTCATTTTCTGTAGCAACTTATTCTTCCTGGAAACTTGACCAAGGTTGCCTAGGGGACTCTGATCTGAGCCAGAGCAAGAACCAGGCTTGGCAGCCACCACCCTGAACCTGTCTCAGGAGACAGGGAGGCTGGCTACAGTCTGAAGGAAAGAGAAGGACTGTCTGGTCCCTGGGAAACTGGGGACCATTTTTCTGTTTGTGACAGAAGACACATTCTCTTACAAGATTCCCTGAGGCTCTGAGTGTGGCCCCTGCAGCTTGACAATTAGTAGGGAGACCTGCATCCTCCCTGTGTACCTGCCCAGGGGCTGGTTTCGAGAGACACTGACAGCTTGGGTTTGAAAGTGTGCCAGGAACACCCTAGCTGTGTGTTCCATGTTTGACTGCCTCTAGCGAGACTGATAAGCTCTGACACGACAGGGTATTACATCTGACCTAACATACATTAGGAGTAGTCATAAAATCTTTGCACCGTCAACAGCCCAAGCTGTGTCCCAATCACCTGCTGATACCGAAGGCTGTTATGATTCAGCTGTTATAAGGTATTTCATGTTTGCAAAGTCCAGACAGGAAAGGCGACTGTGCCTTCTCTTCTGCCTCACTGGACTGTAATTATCTGACCTAAAAGAGGCTGCAGTCAGGCTTTGAGATGCAGGGAGTGGGAGTAGAAGGACACCTTGTTGAAGTTCTGGGCTCATGCAAATCTGAATCTTAAGACTGGCATTTCATAGCTGTGAGTCCTTGGATACTCTCTTTAGCTCTTAAGAAAGGAGTGAATCTCCATCCTCCCAGCAGTTTAGTTGTGAAGACCAAGGCACTAATTTATGAGCAGCATCTACAAATTATTTTCACATTAAGTATAAGAAATGCTCTTTATATAAATGAGCTGATAAACATACATGTCTTGTCTTTGGGAATATATGGCACAGTGGGAGAAACAAGACATAAACATGTGACAGTTTCTATTAATTGTAAAGAATTTATATTTCAAGGTAGAATAAACCATTGACCCAAGAGTAATGGAGCTCACAAGCCAAGGTTTAAATTACATAGAAACAAGTGGTATAATTAGAGTGACCATATAATTTATCATTCAAACTAAGAGTTCATTGGGAGTGAAAGAGGGTGGCCTTACCAATCAATTCCAGAGCAATAGATGCAAACAGAGACTGATGTGGGAATGGAGGTGAAAGGACAGGTGAAGGGCAATGCCCTTTGCTTCATCTGTGCTGTAGATGTGTGTCTGTTTAATTCCTCCCTGGAAACACCAGTAGGCCCTGACATGTGCCTTTTCTTGCACCTAGGCCTCTGAAGAGAATCATCTATGGAGAAGCTGGTGCATATATCAAAATCTCAAAGCTTATGTTCTGGGAATTGTTCCCAGTCTTTCTTGGAATGTGATCTAAATTTGTGATAATGACCTACTAGGCTCTACTGCAGTCTGTTCCCTGATTACCTCCCTGCCTCAAATGCCACTCCTCTTCCCTCCTGCTTGGTTCAATCCATAATATGTTCCCAACTCAGGCCATTTAACTCATCCTTTTTTCCTGCCTAAGATGCCTTTATTTACACTTTCCCATAGTGCCTTTCTCTTTTTTCCCATAGTACCTTTCTCTTTTTCCTATAGTGCCTTTCCCTCCCAGTGTCACAAGACTTGGCCAGCTTCCTACCCACTCCTATCACTATCTCCAAGCACTCAGTACCCGCACTATTATCTGTCACTTGCTTTTTTTTTCTAAAGATGTGTTTGTTCTCCCTTGCTTATCTAGGACACATACTTAGAAAAACCACCGTAGGTTTTACTTCCTAAAACAGGTCTGGCCCATGTGGGGAGTGAGTGGTCCAGAGGTACATAGAGGAGGTTGCAAACAGAAGCAGGTGGATTCCTTTCAGGAGAATCAGCACTGTCACTAATCTTGGTGAGCCAGGAGAATAGAGGCCAGGAGAGAAAGGAAAAGAATTCTGAGGAAGGGTTGTGAGAGTGGGAGGGATTTAGGAATGGTATAAAAATAAAGAATTTAGCAGTGCTTCGAGGGGCATTCCTATAATCCAAGTACTCTGAGAGCCCAAGACAAGATGATTGCACTCTGAGTCCGGTCTGGATAATTTAACAGTCTAGTGAGGCCTTGTCTCAAAATGAAA
>NW_004524659.1:1791035-1811908 GCF_000260255.1 Octodon degus | reverse complement strand
ATATATATCAGATGTAGCTCAATGAAAATACCCAGGGTTCAATCTCCAGCATGGGAAAAAGACAGCAATGACAAAATAAAACAAAACCCTACTGCTTCCCCCTATCTTCTCTGTAATCTTTGGCTCACAGTTTCACTGCCATTTAAATGAAGAGGAAGGATGTTTAAAGCAGGGGTCTGTAAACCTTTTCTACAGGGCCAGATTGTAAATGCTCTGGGCTGTGTGAGCCATACTTTGTCTGTGACAGCTACTGATCTCTCTCTTGCAGTGAGAAGGCAGCTGCAGGCAGTATATAAACTTATGGCTGTCGTTGCAATAAAACTTTATTTACCCAAAGAAGTAACAGATTACATTTGGCCTGTGGGTCAGTGTTGCCAAACTTTGGTCTGGAATAGCAATTCCTAAAGTGTCTTTTCTTGAAGAATTCAGATACATTTGGGAAGTAGATTCATTTCAGGACTTCCAAGAATCTTTACTATGTTAAAGAATACTGTGACTTCCCAAGAGGGGACATGTAATGAACAAGAAGCAGGGCTTTTCTGACCAGAGAAATATCATTTTAGAGTAATATATTGTATTGAGATGTTATTTTGCAGTAGTATTTGGAGTTCTTCGGAGAAATGGGACTAGTAGGTGGATCAACAGACAGAGAAGGAGATGGAGAAAGAGAGAGAGGAACAAGGAGAGGGGAAAGAAGAGAGGGGAAGGGAGGAGGAGGGAGAGGGAGAGGGGAGCCTACAAATTATTTTCACATTAAGTATAAGAAATGCTCTTTATATAAGTGAGCTGACATACATGTCTTGTCTTTGGGAATATATGGCACAGTGGGAGAAACAAGCTCTCGAGGAAGGGGAGGAGGAGGGAGAGGGGGACAGAGAGGGAGAGGGAAGGAGGAGGGAGAGAGAGGGAGAGGAAAAGGAAGGGGGAAGGAGAGGTGGAGGGGGAGGGACAGGGACAGGGAGAGGTGTTTAGTGTGAAGGATTGGCTCCTATGATTTTGAGGGCTGAGAAGTCCCCTGATCTGCCATCTATAAGGCATAAGTCCAGGAAAACCAGTGGTGTATTTTCAACCAAAGGTCTAAGAACTACAGTAATCAATTATGTACATCCTGGCACTTGCTGAAGGCCAAAGATCCAGGATCTCCATTACCTGAAAGCAGGAGAAGAGGGATGTTCCAGCTTGAGAAGGGAGAGCACATTTACCTTTTGTCCACTTTTTGTCCTTTTGGGACTCTGACTAGATTGGAAGATGCTCTTTTATACTGGTGAAGGCAGATATTTTTGCTCAGTTTGCAAATTCAAATGCTAATTTTTTGTGAAAAATGCCCTGTAGTGCCCAGCTATGGGCACTCCTTAATGCAGTCAAGTTGAAATATAAAATTAACCATACAGTCCAACCTTTTTCAGCTTAGCACATACACCCTTCCCTTAAACTGCATTTAATCTCCGAAAGAATAATAATTCGATCATAAGTCCACTTAACATGATACAAATATCCCAGCTATAATCAAAATAAAATATGCAATCCTTTTCTCCAGAAGAAAATGTAAAATTGTTGAATTATGTTTACTGTTCTCCTAATACCCTACTATTTAAGTACAATGATGTAAAATTAACAGTACCTCAGGGCTGGGGATATAGCTCGGTGGTAGCTTGCTTGACTAGCCTGTATGGGCACTAGGTTTAATTCTCAATAATGAAAAAAAATTAATATAACAGTACTTTAATTCTGATAGAAAATCAACACATCTTATGTTGCATGATAAGAGAATAACTAGGAAGGAAAAAAACATTGATATATGAATATATACATATATATGTACATATTCATAATGAAACAAGAAGTCCTCATTTTTGCAACTGATCATGTGGTCTTTGGCAGTATTTATGACCGTCGTCTTCCTCTACTTTTTGTGTATACTTCTTATCTTCAGCAAGAAACTCACATGGCGGTTCTTTACTTGGACGAGTGACCTAAACCTATATTCCTGAGGTGTCTGGATCATTACTTGCCCTACCTGGAATGGCTTTTCCATTGACCTTGTTCACAGTACATGGAAATTACTGAGGGATACCCTAACAGGTGCCAGTAAGCTGATCATATTTTTCCTTAGCTGTACTGTGCAGTAATACTCTAGTTTACCTTTTATAATATAGATCAGTAATCACTACTCCCATCTTCGTGTGTTTCCTCAAAATCTTATGGATCACAGAGGGGCCGGGTGGTAGTCTTAAGCTCCGCTGCATTGGAACCAGTATAGTGTTTCTTGATAGAAACATTACTGTCTGGACAGCTATGCCTGAAAGGGTAACAGCAGCCTCATTCTGCATATTATAATGCATCCTATATAGAATCATCTTAAAATAGCACTGAGTATTTCCTTCCTCTGTGAGCTAGTCATAAGAAACTTCACATGGGGCCATATGTGCAGGCTGGGAGACAGGTGGTATCACAAGAGTGGAGACTGTGGGTACAATCACCACTTCTTCCTGTAAATTACTTGTGCCTTCAGGGAATGTTTGGAAACAATCACATATATACAACCTTTATTCAAAGATGAAGTATTGCTGTGTATGCCCAACACTGTGGCTTGTGGGCCAGTAAGAGCCAATGAAAGGCTACCCAAGTTACTTGATCACTCATGGTGAAATATTCAATCTCTACTAAAGTCAGTCATCAAACCAAGAGATGCTTTTCAAAAGGAGAATAGTTTTCTCTGGGCGATGACAGAGCCTTGCTTTAAAATCCTAATGGCAGTCACTGCAACTCACCTATTGGACCTTGCCAAAGACTCCAAACAACTTCCATGTATGCTGCTGACACTGCATGCACCACTATGGGAGCTAGATTAAATGAACTCAATAGCAAAGCAGTTTGCCAAGTGACCAGGATTGGTTGCAGAGCCTTTTCCTGTTCCAAATTCAACTCATAACTAACAATACCGTGAATTACTCAATAAATGGTCAGAGCAACGCACATATAAACAAGGAATATGTCACATATAAATCCAAAGACACACATTAAGCATATACCTCTTGTTCTTTATCATATTATGTAGGGACTTAAGGTTCAACATATCAATACTTGATGAAAAATACCTGTTCCTTATTATGCCTAAGATGTTTGAAATGCAGTGAGATAGTGAGGTTAAGCTTGATAGCGTAAATCGTTTGATAATAACAATAAGCTTGTCTTCTGGATGGTTAACAACCTAAGTTTGCAGACCAAAATTAGAGAAAAAGGAGGGATACAAGGAAAGCCAACATTTTGGCCCTAGCCTTCTAAGGTCAATTAAGACTCAGGACATATGAGAACTTGTACTGTAACGTCATGTACCTCGGTAGTGTCCCAAATTTTCTGATCAAGAAGATAATGGGGCCAAAGAGGAAAGTGATCGATGACGTAGAGTGTGCCTAAGGAGAGTCACATGGGGAGAAGACACTCTCTCAGGCTTTTACAGAGAGCACATAGGCCAAGCATTGGCCGTGACTCATCCACATGGCTGACACTGACAAAGGTTCTACAATCTGAGGTACAGGATCTCAAGATAAATCCTGAGGGCATTTCACTGACCTTGTCAGACCAAAAAGCTACAACTCTTGTTGCACAGGTCCTGCTTTACCTTGGTCTTAACCATCCAGTAGAAAAGTATGAAGATGAAATATAGGAAGTAAAGCCATGTTGTTATGTTGAGCTGTGGGGGACTCAGGTCAATAATTTCTGACATTGCCAGTTAAACAGAAAACCCAATGATATTATGGGCTTCTGTACTCTTTTAGAATATTTTGCTGAGTTTACACACCTATAATATTCAACAACAGAACTTAAAAAAAATTGGGGTATAACTATGAATGTCCATTTTGTATCTGTGTATTCAAAGTGGTTGGGATAGATATATAGTTGCATTCTCTTAATGAATAGAATGATTTGTTCTAATGGTGTTTGTAAGTAGGATCACAAGTCTGCATCTTGTACAGCAATTAACCACTGAGAAGAATGTATGCAGTGTATTATTTGTTGAAACTGTACTTTCGATTTGATTTGAAACTGTCTCATTGCTATATGTTTATCAATAAAACTTTGAAAAGAAAGAAAAAAGCATATACCTCTTTTCATGGTAAGAGGGGTCAGGTGCAACAACTTATCATTTACCTAGGAAGCATAGTTCAAAATACCTCCATATCCCTGAACCCTTTGAAATTTCACCAAAAGGAAAGGCCCTAAATTTTATTCAGTTATTTCTGACATGCAAATGTCCTACAAATCCAGAGAGGCTGGTACTTCTCACTCACGGGGTGTAATCAGCATAATGTCATCAATATAACAGACAACTGAGAGGTTTTATAGAGGGAAAGGCAATCAAGATCCCTGAGAACTAAATTATGACATAGACCTGGAGATTTGATATACTCTGGCACAGGACAGTGAAGGAGGATTGCTCATTTTTCTGAATGACTGAAAATTTTTCTACTAGCCTTATGGGAAAGAATGGGAGAAAAGGCATTTAATACCTCAGTAAGACTTATATTTATTTTTTCAAGCAATGGAATCACATGTGATACAGTAGCTACAAGTGAAGTCATCAGTTGGTTAAGTTCATAATCCACTGCAATTTTTTCAAGATCAATCTCTTTTGTTTTTTTAAAATAATTTTATCAAGAAACAAATAGCAATGAGACAGTTTCAAAACAGATTAGTAGGACAGTTTCAATAATTAATACATTGCATATTGCTGTCTTAATGGTTATTCACTGTACAAGTGCAGACATGATATCCTGTCCACAAACACTATTAGAAAAAATCTTTCTATTCATTGAATTAAGAGAAAGTAGCTGTATATCTATCTTAAGCTATTTTGAATATACGGATACAAAATGGTCCTTCATTTGTATCCCCTTTTTTGTTTAGTTTTGTCAGAGAAGGGTATTTTATTGTCATTTAAATATTATAGGTGCGTAAATTCAGCAAAATATTCCAATATACTCCAGTAGTCCATAATAGTAGTGGGTTTTCCGTAAGACAGGCAATGTCAGAAGTTGTTTACTTGAGCCTTTTACAGCTCAGCATATTAATAAGGCTTTGCTTTTTATACTTTGTTTTTATATTTTTCTGCTGAATGGTTCAGACCAAGATAAAGCAAGACCTATATAAAAAGAAATAGAGCTTTTGTATCTGATAAGTTGGTCAAATCCCCTCAGGATTTATCCTGAGGCCCTGGACCGCAGTTTGCAGATCCTTTGTCAGTGTCAGCCATGTGGATGAGTCACAGCCATTGCTTGACCAATTTGCTCTCTGTGAAAACCTGAGAGAATGTTTTCTCTCCATGTGACTCTCCTTAGGCACACTCTACATCATCGATCACTTTCCTTTGTGGCCCCATAATCTCCTTGAGCAGAAAATACCTGTTCTATGTTATGTCTAAGATGTTTGATATTTAGCCAGGTTAAGCTCAACTGTCTATGTTGTAGGGTAATAACAATAAACTTCTCTTTTGGAGGATTAACAACCTGAGTTTTTGTTTTCAAAGTTTTATTGACAAACAGATAGCAATGAGACAGTTTCAAATCAAATCGGAAGGACAGTTTCAACAAATAATACACTGCATATATTCTTCTTAGTGGTTAATTGCTGTACAAGATGCGGACTTGTGATCCTATTTACAAACACCATTAGAACAAATCATTCTATTCATTAAGAGAATGCAACTATATATCAACAACCTGAGTTTACAGACCAAAAATTAGAGAAAAAGAAGGACTTCAAGGTTAGCCAACATTTTGGCCCTGGCCTTTTAAGGTCAGTGATGAGTATGGACATAGGAGAACCTGTACTGTAACATTATGTAACTCAGTTGTGTCCCAGATCCATCTGTTTTGTACAAGTCAAATAGAACTTATGGATGGGGATTTGATAGGTATCACCACCCTAGCAAATTTGAAGTTCTTGATGGTAGCATTAATCTCTATAATCCCTTCATAAAAGTAATACTGCTTTCAATTTACTAGTTTCCTGGGTAAGCATAATTCTAATGGCTTCTATTGACCTTTGCCACCATGGAAGCCCTTACTCCACAGGTCAGGGAACAAATGTGGACATTCTGTCAGCTGATGAGGATATCTTTTCCAATTGTGTATGATGTAACTAGGGTGGGGAGATAACTGCTAGATGTTTCATGAGACACAGTAAACCTGCTGAAAGATGGAACTGAGCGAAAACACCATTCATCACCTGACTTCTATAAGATCCTGATCTAATTGGAGGGCAATAGTGATGTTTTAAACCTTTCCCCAAATCAGTGTCAGTTCAGAGCCAATAAACAGAATTCCTAGGAATCCCTGATAATTTGCTCTTCTCCAAGCACAGTTAAGATAGCGGTAAGGTACAGACCCATCTGCAAAAGGATGAAGAAAACCAACACTGTAACTTTTCTGTAGTGGTACCAGGGAAATTCCTTAAGGAGTTTGAACCTTTTTGTCTTTCAGAAGATTGTGAGGCTAAGCCGGGTGGAATCTGGGAACGAGGATCAGTGACTCTTACTTTTACAACTGGAGTCAAACTTTTGTCCACTTAATATAAAACTTCTTTTTATTCAGATCAAGTATGAATTTCATAGGCTTCTTATGTATTTCACTTGGTGGAACACGATGATTAACTAGTTCAAACCACAGGTCTGCATGAGTCATGTGACTCTGATCACTGCTTTGACCCTAATTTTCCTTGGGGTAGCCATGCATATCCCGTCTTTTGTGATTGACTGGGTGTCACCACTTTGCCTCTTGCTGCCTGGGGAGCTAATCCTTCTCGTTGAATTTAGGATTTTCAATTAAGTGACTTTAGTTCTTACAGTATGAGCTGGCTTACAAAGGGGTATCATCTTAGATTCTTTAAGGATGTTTGGTCTACCTTAAAGAAATTTATTTCTCAGAGTACTTGTGATTCTGGAGAAAAGCATGTTTTCTGGATCTTCCCAGTATAGGTGAGTAGCTCCTAAATGACAACTTTACATTCCAAGTTCCAGTTTGTTTGAATCCCCCCCCATCTACATTAAAACAAGAGAGATGCAACATCTTCAGCTTGCTTTTGGTGGACCATGTTTTGGTCCACATTTCGTCAAATCGAAGTTAGTGCTATAACTACCCAAACTTCAACATTAAATGAGGAATCTGTCTTAGTGAACCCATATCATGACATCTGGCCTGGTCCTACTTGAGGTGCCTTCTACCAATATATTGCACTTTAATATTTATGTCTATAAACTCCAGGTTTTTTGGTGTAGATTAGAAAATTCAAGTATTTAGCACACTTTATCAAGGTTTACATTTTTTTTTTCAATACTGGTGATTGAATTCAGAGCCTTTACACTGAGCTGCACCCTGAATCCTTTTTAGTTTTTGAGAAAGGTCTTGCTAAGTTTCCTGGGTGGCTTGAACTTGTGAACTTCCTATCTCAGCTTCCTAGAAGGCTGGGATTACAGTTATACACCTCTGCCCCAGCTATATGTCACTCTTGGAACATCACTTTTAGAGATTTGGGGAGTTGGGGAACTTTCATCTAGTTATAGATTTGAAAACATAGAGAGGTGGCAAATTGGATCCTATCAGAAACCTGCATTGTCTTACATGATAAACATCTTAGGAAAGGCCATTACTTTTTCCTCAGCAATGTAGGGCTAACCCCCTAGACAGAGGTGGCAAGGCCTGGTGGGGAGGTTCCAACCACTGGGTTTCAAAAATAAACCTTTGGTGGGGATTGAGAAGCCACTTCCGCTGGGTTGGCAAAAACTCTGTCCCTGGCAAAGAAGACTCACCAGAATATAGCAGCTACATGTCCCTAGATTTTCAGGGCCCTCCCACATGTCCTCATATCAACTTAGAAGACTCATTGTAGACAAACCAATGCTTTCACTTCACCTTGTGAACTGGGAGTTTGACTTGCCCCGTAATTCAGCTAATCAAGGAATCAGATTTTGCATCCTGTTTTCAGTAATTTTAATCCTGTAGCTAAAGAAGTTAAGAGTCTTCTTCAAGTTATACCTAGAAGCTATTAGACATGAGTGAAAATTCAAAAGCAGCATTTAATTTTATCATCTTGTCCCACAGCACTGGGAAAGAACTAACCAATGCCACAATATTCTGCAACCATTATTAAAGTCTTATCATCTTGTTTTCTTGAAATCCTGTATTATTTATAATGTATTATTATTATCATTATTATTTTTTGGTGGAACTGGGGATTGAACTCAGGCCCTTGTATTTCCCAGGGAAGCATTTATTCTACTGAGCCATCTCCACAGCCCCTGTATTATTATTGTTATTATTATTAATTATTATTTATTTAGTACAGGGTCTGTAGGGTTTCACTGCATAGATCAGACTCATAGTGATCCTTCCATTTTCAATCTTTAATTGTGCCGCATAACCCTCCCAAGCACTGGGATTACAGTCACATGTCACTGTGCCCAGTCTCAATCACTGTCTCAGCATGCCCCAGGGGTGGGGGTGGGTGGAGAATGAGGGGTTGCAGGTGTGGGCCCACATGGTACAATGGGGATTGAGCCCGGGTCTCTGCATCTGTCTAAGAAAGAGCTTAGTCCACTGAGCTATCTGGATGGACCTTGTTATCATTTTATATTCTTATCAAAATATAAAAAGAAAAAAATTAAAATGTACTGTACAGAGTACTTTAGGTTCTCACTTCTCATAAGCACTTGATTAGGAGTATCCATTGCATATATTTTGCATATCTTTAAAAACAGTACATTCTGCAAACTATGAGTACTCTCTTTACCCCTGGAAATAAAACCATTTGTGTCTTTAATTCTTATCAGATGAAAGAGTCAACTCAAGACATTCCAGAGCCAAGGCTGGGGACACAGTTCAGTGACGGAATGCTTGCTTAGCATGTCCAGATCTCTGGATTCAATCCTCAGCATCACACAAAAAGAAAAAGTAAATAAAGTTACAGAATAAACTCAGAAAACTTACCCTGTGGTAGTCATGATTCTTCAGAGGCATAGACATAATATTGGGTAGGAGAGTCAAATTCCTATTATTACAAAAGTACCTGAGGTAAATAAATTAAAAGGAGCAAAAGGTTTGCTGGTTTGCCTCAGAGGTTTAACTCCGTGGCCATTTAGCCCTATTGTTTTAGGACTTATCAGAATGCCATTCATAGGGTGGAAATATGTGGCACAGGACACCTGGTCACACAATGGCTGGGAAGGAGAGGGAGAGAGAGAGAGAGAGAGAGAGAGAGAGAGAGAGAGAGTAACAAGAAGGGGCTGGAATCCCAAGAACTGTCTTGTCTCAGTTACTCTTCTCTCATTGCTGGGACAAATACCCAACACCCAAAATGAAAGAAGGAAAGGTTTCTTTAGCTCACAGTCAGTGAAGGTTTCAGTCCATATTCAGCTGGCTCCAAGGCGGACTAGCACATGGCAGCACACAGCAGCCATTCATGGAGCAGAGAGCAAAAGGAGTGGCAGTGGCTCAGGCAGCTAGCTAACCTCTTTCCCCTCCTTACACTGTAATGTGAATTACCTGCTCCAGAACATGTACAGCCCCCATACCCACAATAATCAATTACAAAGTGAAGAAGCTGCCCCATGACTGCACGAGGCTGAGGGGGACACCTAGACATGTACCATAACATGACCCAGTTGCCTAATTTTTTTAAACTGTGTATTAAAAAGTCTAAACCATAACCGGTTATTCTAAACCCACAGAACCAGTGAACCAGTGATAGACAATCACTGGATAACTAAACAAGGTCCTGTGCTCTGTTTATCCATATATGATCAAGACCAAGAAAGCACTCCAGCACCCTGGTTGGAAGTCCCTCCTGGATACCTACTGAAATAAGAAGGTAGATGTGGCTTGGTATGGCTGGGAAGGGAGGAGTCATCAGATTCCAGAAATTATGCTCAATGATCCCCAGATCCCCAAGGCCCTGTATAAGGACTTCTGTGGGTCCCTGTGAGACATGGACAAATAAAAGGACACAGATGCCATGAAGAGCTCTCTACAGTGGTAGCCTGCCCTGTGTCCTATGGGGTGTACTTTTGTTTCTTTTTAATTTTTTCCCTAACTTCTTCAACTCAAACTTGCTCTTCTGAGATGCTTTCATTACCCTTCACTTTTCATTTTTCCAGTTCCAAACAAATATGAAACTGCACTGTGTTAGCCTATTTTGTTCAATTCTTTGTTAAAGATGAAAAGAACCTGAAGTCCACCTCTAGAAGGGGCTACCCAGCAACACTACCAGAAGTTATATTCCATCTTCTTACTTCCTATACATGTTCTTACAACCTCCATTGTGTCTGCAATTGCATTCTTTGATTTCATGAAACAATGGACTTGGATTGTGAATAATGGCTGTTTCAATATCATTTCCTTTCCCTTTTCATCTCATCTCCACTTCCCTCCTCTGCTTTCTAGGATCATCTCCTAAACAAATCACTTGATTCACAGATCCTGTTTTAGAGTTTGCTTCTAGGAGCATCTGGTCCAAGAAGGCTCCTCGTAAGATCTTTCAGAAAAATTATTCTATAAATTGTGATGTATAACCCCTTGGAACCTCTCTCCATATTATGTTAATATAGTAATTGTGGATTACTTTGTGACCTCAGTAGTTGACCTCATTAAAAATTTAGTGATTGGTGAAATGCCTGTTATTTGCTCAGTAATATATTAGTTAGAAAAAATATAGACAAAAGCTCTGTGTAAATCTAGGATTTCTCATGCAAATGGGGCATCCAAAGGAGCACCATGACTGGGCACAGAGTGCTTTGTCACTGAGCACTTTACTTGGTTTGTCTGCACATCCTGATGGGTATGTAGCTCTAGGGGAGTGAGTACACTGTCTTAGAATACAGGTTTTATTACTGCTCAGATTCGGTGCAGCTAACAGGTCAGGACAGGATTCTCATTGACATGGTATGCATTGCTCAGGGTTCCAAGGATGTAGAGTCCCACTAGGCAAGATCCCACAGGGAGGTCCCAAAGTTGATCTGGAGGCAGAGGCAGCAAGAGAAGAGCACACAATGGTCCCTTATTATAACTTAGAATGGCATGAAAGGCAAGCAGTTTGGTATTCACTGAGTTAGTACTATCAGTGGTCTCTGGGGTATAGAAACCTGGCTCTGGATGATTAGGAAAGAGGCACGGTGAACCCCAGCTACTTGGAATGTGGGTTCTGGATGGGTCCGTTTTCATGCACAAGGGTCTCACTTAAAATTTGCAAGTGTTGGTTCTTTGGAAAGCGGTCTTTCCAGGTCTGAGAAGTCCCAACATGTTGAAGAAAAAAGAACACTAAAAAGGCATGGAGAAATAAAAAAAACCCTGAAGAGCCATAATTAACATGTAAGTGTTAGTAAAGCTGTAAAGTGCCAGAGAAAGGTGTGCTGGGCCTGGACAGGAAGATTTCTTGCAAAGTGGAGCTTCTAGAATATCCAGGTGTAGGCTTTCTCTGGCTTGATAGCATTACAAGACAGAAGGCAAATTGTATCATGTAAAATTTTACAAAAATCCTTTATTATGTTTTTCAAATAGGAAAGAAAAACTAGAGAATTTATACCAGGAGAAGGAAATCATAAAATGTTATGATTTTGCCACTCAGAGATAATCACTTGAGGAAACTGCATTATGCTTAATTATTTTAGTTGCAAGCAATAAACAACAACAGTGATAATAACAATGTTGTTGGCCTGAATCACAAATTGGCCTGAAAAAATCAAATTGAAGTCCATAATATGAGCAAAATTGGGTAACTTCAGATGCAGTTTGATCCAGAGCTTTAAAAGAGGATCAGAATTCCAGCACTTTCCCAAGGATCTCTTCTCTGGGTGTCAACTTTGTATTTAAACAAACTCCCCTGGCCACAACTGCAATTTTAGCTGTCTCAGTGCCCTAAGACATTCAGGCCAGTGGGAAGTGAGAGTGTGTCCCTTGTTCCCAGAAAGTTCTGCATTTCCTTTTATCAGATGAGTTTACGTTACATACTTCCCCATAAGGAATCTCTGTGGCTTTGGAATTGCAATTCATCAAGTGCTTTTGGGGGACTCGTGTGGTTGAGTGTGGATTAAGTCATGTGGAAAGCACAATCTCTGAAATTCTCATTGAATTCCTCAATGACACCCTTCCATCTCTGCCATATCTTCTGAGCGAAAAAAGGAAGGATGCTAGACCAAAGCAACATGTGTGCACTGCATGTTATTTCACTAGTGACTTTTAAATTCTTTGTAAATTACCATATGGATAAATCATCACATTATTCCTGACTAGGAACTATCCTACTTTTACCCTTTTGCTTAAGTATGACTATGTTATGGCATGGGGTTGAAGATGTGTGAGGGTTTGGGAGATGGAATTAAAGGTTCAAATCTGGGCCCCAAATATCTGAAGTCATTCTCTTAACTGCCTTTAAGGTATAAGAAGAGAAGAGCCCATACAAATATAGAAATAAATTCATTTACATTTTGGCCAAATTGGGAGGGCACCTAGCCTGTGCCTTTGAGTGCAGAGAAGTACTCAGATGTATAGAAGGAGTAGGTAAAAGCCAGGAAATATGCATGTGTACATTTAACCAAGCTTGGACCCAAGGAAGTTTGAATCTTTCTTGGTGTCAGGATTTCTGCTCTCAGCATGAAAGAGGTCTTTTTTTAAATATTATTTTTTAAAGATTCATTTCTACCTCTTTATTACAATTATAAAGAAATCTCCAGAGCTGATCCGATAGCTCAGCAGACTAAAGCGCCTACTTAGGTGGGCCCAGGGACCAGGGTTTGATCCCCATCATGCTGTGCCAGCCCTGCCCCAGGGCATGCTGAACTGGTGACTGAGACTGAGCTGGGCGTGGTGCACAACTGTAATACCAGTGCTTGGGAGGCTAAAACACAGGATAGTCTCTATGAGTCTGATCTGTGTAGTAAGACCGTGTAGACCCTGTAATAAATACATTAAAAAAAAAGAAAAAAGAAATCATCAGTAGCTTCCTCAGGGTAGAAGAAGCCTTAAATGTTAGATAACAATTCCATGGATGCAAGAGTTCTTCCCTGTGACAAACCAGTGTTTTAGAGATGTTGTTGGCTTTAGTGTTCCCAGAAGAAGTGTGCTCCTCGGGGCTCTGAGCAGCCAAACGATGCCTACGTGCACTTCCTTCTTAGCCTGCTGCCGAAAGCTGCCCCATCCTACCTCTTTCCAGACAGTGTGCACCGGGATCTGTCTTCAAGGAGCCAGCTGCTGCTGTCACTAATCCGATGCCTGCAGTTGGGAATGACTGGGCTCAAAGGAGAGATTCTGTGTTTCCTTCCTAAACCATATGGCTAGCTAAGCCACACAGGCAGAAGGCAGACTAGTTTGTCAAAATGATGGCTCTGCTCTCCCCCTGATGAGGGCCCCACACACATTTTGCAGCTCTCCTGGTGTCAGAGCTTTTTGGTACTATTGATACTACCTGGACCCTGCCACTTCCTAGTTCCCTGGGTACAGGCTTGGGGACATGGTATTTTAAATGTCAAGAAGGAACCATATGTGCTGAAAGCTCATCCTAGCCTGAGTTTCATTGTAGTAGTTTGCCTAAAAGCAAAAAGGTTGGTTGTTCATTAGGGTTGGCTAAGGGGCCTTGTGACCTCAATTCCTTTTTTCTTTCTTTTTGAAAAGTAAAGACCCTTTATTTCATTGCTGGTGTTCATGGACATGCTAAATTTAATGGCAAGACAATGTTGTAATAATCAGTTGATCATATGTATTCCACATGTACATGAATACCAAAAGCCTTTCAGCATTCCGTTTTCCACCCTGACATTTTTTCCAAGAATTTCTTTTTCTGGTCATGAAGTATCAAAAGGTTAAAAACAAGTTCAAGTCAGTTTAAGTCAATGAGAGTTTTCTGTAGAATGTCCAATCTATAAATAAAGTCACAGATTTCATCAAATGTATGAAATTATTTAATGTCTTATGGTTTTAAAATGCATAGGCATAAATTTAATTAGCATGTTGTTTTTTTATTTTAATAATTCTACTGAGAAAGAAGTAGCAATGAGATAGTTTCAAAAAAGGTTAATAGTACAGTTACAATAATTAATGCATTGCATATTGTTGTCTTTGTAGTAGTTATGTGACCTTGACTCTTGAGAGCACCTGAAAGAAGAATACCAAGCCAATCTTCCTCTTTTCTCTGTAGTCACTGCCCTAAATAGGAATAAAACAGGAGAAGCATGGATGGCATATGGCTTGTATAGTCCCTGGAAAATCCAGGCTTACAAGCCAGGAAAATTATCTCATTGAATGTTACAAGGAGGGAGCCATGGTTGGATATTTAAGGGGGTTTGGGTGAGGAAACAGGGGTAGAGCTGGAGGGAAGTATGGAACCATGGAACAAAGGGGGACATGTGAAGCATATCACTGATGTCTAAACTCTTTCTCCAATCTGAGCTGCAGATTTAGGTAGGAATTAAGGGAACAGGAAAGGCATAACATGAACTGGTGTGGAACCTTGCCTTCCACAGGATAGGATCTCAGTTCAGCACTGCTTGACAAGGTGCATCTTGGGAGAGTGAGAAATCCTTCTGAGTCCATCCACACCATGGATTGTCTTCTTGCCACTGAATTGTTTGCTATTGCTTCTTTAGGGTACAGGACAGAATACCTTGTATAGCAGTGTCACATGTGTGACACACATCACAAGCAGCAGGTTCACTATTGTATCTCACAGGGCCTGAATGGAATGTGAAACAGAATTGTCCACTGTCTCAATTACTCTTCTCTTGTTGCTGGGACAAAATACCTGACACTCATAATTAAGGTAGGAAAGATTTATTTTATTTTATTTTGTATTTTAGGGAAGGATCTACAGGGTGTTCAGAGTCTCACTACTAGATCGGACTCACAGTGATCCTCCTGTTTACAGGCTCCCAAGATCTGGAATTGCAAGTGTGTGCCACCACACCCAGTCTCAATGGCCATCTCAGCATGCCCTGGGGACTGAGCTAGCATGGCAGGCCCAGGAATCGAACCCCTGACCCCTGCGCCTGCTAGCAGTCACTTTAATTGGTTGAGCTATTTGGCTGGTCCAAGGAAAGGTTTATTTAGTGCACAGTCAGTAGAGGTTTCAGTCTGTACTCAGCTGGGCCCCAGGCAGACTGGCACATGGCACAGAGAGCAGCCACTCATGGTATTGGCAAATAGCAAGAGCAATGGGAATGTCAGCAGCTCACATAACTAGCTAACCTCTCTCCCCTCAGGCACCTAGCTGGCCTCTCTCTCCTCCTTACTTTGTAATGCAGAGTATCTGCCCCAAGAAATTCACACTCATAATCCCAGCATTGAATCACAAACTCCAGAAGCCACCCCATGACTGCATGAGGCTTTGGGGGGATACCTAGATGCAAACTATAACATCTGCATTTATATTACTTTTTTCTCCTGATCTCTTCTTTTTAACTTTTTTTTTTTAACCAGTTAATATTTTTTGAGTATTAAGAGATTTTTTTTTTTTTTTTTTTTTTTTTTTTTTGTGGAACTAGGGATTGAACTCAGGCCCTTGTGCTTGCCAGGGAAGTGGTTATTCCACTGAGCCATCTCCCCAGCCCCATATTAAGAGAATTTTAAGTTACCAAAGAATTGTAGAAAGACTATGTAGAGCTCTCTTATACCCATTACCCTCTTTACCAATTTATATGACCAAAACTAAGACATTCATCTTAGACTACTGTAAACCACAGTATAGGACTCATGATGATTTCACTGATAATACCTCTAGCAATATTCGTTAGATCTGTTCCATTCTGTTTAGTCACCTTTCTTCTTAGTCACTGCCCTTTCCCAATCTGTGACAGTTTCTTATGTTTTGTCTTTCTCTCCTGAGGTGACCCTTTTGCTTTCTTCATAGTTCCCTCTTCAGGGATGCTCTCCCATCTTAGCCAGCACTAAGGTTCTACCTGGGACCTCCAACTCCTTCTCTGTCACTCTTCCTATATTTTTTTTCTCCAAAGAGCACATGGCTCCCTGTGTCGCCTGGCCAATTATCAGGTCACTTGTCTTCCCTTGATTTATCTGTATATTTGATGTTTTGGTCTTTCCCTACTCTAATGGCGTGGGCAAGGGCCTTGGTCTGTTTTGCCTGGACTTAAGGGCACATGCAGGAAGTGTTTCACTGTGAGTGGGTGAGGCAGAGCTTTGCTCTTCCAAATGCAGGCTGCAGATCAGCATCCCCAGAGTCACCTGGAAACATATGTCAGAAGAGCAGTTAGTAGATGTGCTTACCCTGGCCCTGAATCAGAATTTGCACTGTGATGAGAAACCAGATGACTGAGAGGCACATTCAAGTTTGAGAAATGGCTGTGTGCCTTTGAGTTAGCCCAGCTTAGAAATGTGCTCTAATCACAGTAGAATAAGTGTTCTTTGGGTCTATGAACACATAAACCACCATACAACCAAAGGATCCACTGTTCACCTCATAGTCAGCCAACATGAACTAGAATAGCTCCTGTATCTCATTGCAACTCTGAAGGACAGGGGATGGAGTGTGCCTCTACATGGGAAAGGTCTTCAAGCAAGGGCAGAGTTGCCACACTGTGTCCACAGAGGACTGGCATCTGACATTTCCCGAGGCCACCACTTCCTGGGGATTTTGGGCATCTCAGAAGCAAAACAATGAGATATATGCAATAAAAGCCACACTCAGGAAAATTAAAACAGAAGAAACAGAAGCAGTTTTCTCAGTGAGTTTCACTAGTTTTTCCAGGATGAGATGTTATGGCTGGGGACGCTTAGTGTGAAGCTGCAGAGGTCTGTTGCCCTGCGCCAGGTCAAGCTGTCCTTTAGGCCTGTGAGAAAACCCTGGTTCCATGGACTGGGGTTTTCAGGAGTCAAAGCTAGAGGCATAATGCATATAAACATGGAGTTTGTTATGGACACAACAGAGACCTGGGATAACTGGTGAGGCATAGGGTCTGCCACCATCTGGAGCTGTGGTGGTGTCCAGGCCTCTGCACATTGCCACTGGGCAGGGAGACTTACTGCATTTTTTCAAACCACTTTGACATTGACTCCTTTCCTTGGTGGACACATTTTGTTTAGCTTTTGTCTTGTTGGAGAGGTCTCTAGAAGCTTTCTTTGAAGCCCTCAACCATTTCTGAGATGCATTTGCAACTCTGAGTGAAGACAATTGCTTTGTTATACTGAGATTTGTGGACTCTTGAGGCTTTGTCCAAGATGGTGAACCCATATGTGATAGATACAGAAGGACTTCCAGCTCAAGGGCCTTTGTGATCTGACTTAGCAGGCTATCTTTGCTGGCCTGAAATTTTCTTTCCATTCATCCTCAAACAAAATTTAGTTATCCTGCCAGTGGCCCAGCCCAGAAGTCATTTCCTCTGCAGTTCCTGTTCTCCCACCTGTGCCACCCCTGGATGGTCCTACCACCCAGGCCACTGCATTGCTTAACACATTGCTCTGAAGATATTTGTCCTCCTAAAGTTGAGGACTTTGCATCTTTGTAGCCCAAGCGCCTCAAGTGTGCCTGTTTTGTCTCTGCATCCCTCTGGTTCTCATTTGCAAAATGAGGGGTTGAAGATCTTAAGTATGCCTTAGGACTTCTAAGATCACATAGAGTCACACTAGGGAGAGCCCTTGCCATGCACAGGGTGGGGCAGCTGCAGTAGGCACATTGGGGAGTCCACCTTCCTGTCCTTAGAAATAGCATGTATACATGCACCGTCATAAAGAACAGCCCATTTCCACAGTGTCCCGTAGTGTGTGTCATCATCACATTGAATCCCCTCCACGACCCTGGAATGTAGATACTCATAACTCCCTTTACATAGAGAAGCCAAGTGAGACTCAGAGAATTGATGCAAATTATCCCAAGTGACAGAGCTGAGGGCCACACTAGGTCCCTGGGGTGACAATGTGTGTGAAGGGTAGTCATGCATCTGCTCTGGTTCCCAAATGCCCGAGAACTCCAGGGGGCTTCTCCTGGGTGCTATCCTGGAGAATGGCATTTATTCCTGAAAAGTCTGCTTGGATTTCCACTTCGCAGCAGTCTGCAAATGAGCGCCCTGGTGTTCAGGATAATGTGCTCTTTCTGCCAGCCTTCTATTTTGCACCTCTCCAAAAGCAGCACGAAATGGGAGTTGCTGCTTCCGGTGACCTCCTAGCAGCTGCTCTACAAAAAGAACCATCGTCCTTGCCTCTTCAACAGAATAAATATGACAAATGGGCAACTGAGGGACAGCCTGGCCCTTCCCAGAGCTGCCTGCAAACATTGGCGCACAGGGGAGTGGCTGCTGACATCAGCTGGCTCCTGACGTCTGAACAAAACTGACCTTCTCTGAAAATTATTTCACTGCCCATCTTGCTCCTGTTGGCTGAGATCTGAGTTGGTGCCAGGAGTCAGAGCCACAGAGGAGACTGTTGCCACAGCCACCTTGGCCTTTGGGTAGAGGTCATCCCAGGGCATAAGTGGTATGATTGGAGTCATCTGTTCAGGGCTGATCCCAATCCCAGTGTTCTGTACTATCCTTTGCATCTCTAGGATCTCCTTCAATGCAGAGTTAACGTGGGCGAGATGGTGCACATGTGGGTGTCAGTGTGATCGTGTGGGTCAGAACTTATCCTTTGCAGGGAAAGAAATTGCGGGTGGCCTAGAGGGGCGGGTCATCAAAGGACCAGGGAGGGTGCTGGCAGCAAGCCCCACCACAGCTTTGCCTTGACACCCCCTTTCATTCTTCTGGTGGGCTATAGAGGAGGGTCTTCCCTGCATAGCTTCTGAATGCCTGCACACTTGTGCTGAGGGGTTGGTCTTGCTTAGATTCTGGTCTACCTCGGTGTCCCCCAAGGTGTCTGGAATTTGGGTGTCACAGGGGCTGGTGATCCTGAAGGATCCCCTGGGCGACTCGGGGCAAGAGAGTCCTCACCTCTGCATTCCCCTTCCTGCTTTGACCAAGGTGGGGTGGGTAAGGCACATGTGGGATCTTGTAGGTCTCTTTTGACAGTGTCACTGCTAAAGGACAATGTCCTTGTGAATGACTACAGCTTCCAGAGACTCCTTGCAAAAGGACTTCAGAATGAACTGTGTTCCCACCCAGTCTGTTCTGCTCCACTAACCACTGCAGCCATTGTCTCCAATAAAAGGACTTTATGCATATTCATGAGTTCTCTCTTTTGGTACATACTATGGGGGATGCCTGTTTTTCTGTCAAACAGCATTTTATCAAAATAGCAAGCTCAGCTACTTGGGTACTTTCCAAAGCACTAGCTGGTTGGCTTGATGTTTGTGAATAGTGACATTTAATTGTTAGCAAGAGCACCTTACAATTGTTGAGGCTCTGTGGCATGTGTAGGCCAAGGCTGCAGCGTCCTCTGGAAACAAGGAACCTCACATGCCCATCCTCAACAGAAGGAACTTGAAGCTTGTTCATCCATCTGCTGAGCTGTGGCCTTGTCTCCCTATCCCTGCTCCCTCTCTCTTCCTGGCTTTTGAGCCACTCCTGACCTTTTTGGGCTGCTCCTGTCCCTGAGAGGAACTACACTTCCATCTCACTCTGCATACCTGGGAGCTTGTGGACTATCAGAGGATGGTTCAGCCCCATGAGGCTACAAGACCCTTTTTTCTCTGCATCCCTCAGTTCTCACTTGCAAAATGGGGTTGGAGATCTTACATATAGGACCCCTAGGATCCCATAGGATTGCACTAGGTAGAGCCTGTGACGTGCACCCTGTGGGGTGCTGCAGTCTGCACTCTGGAGAGTCCACCTTCCTGTCCTCAGTTTCTCTCTCGCAGCCAAGTGAAGACAAGGGGAAGGTTTTGAGCTGTGCATCTTGCTTTCCTTTTATCCAGTGTGGTCTGTTTTACTCTCCATTCCACTTTTGATTTGCCTCCTTTTACTTCTTATCTTGTGCCTTCATCTTTCCTCAGCAGATTGTTCTCTGGAAAGGTTTATCAAAAGACAAAATTAGAACAAATTTATTAAAGATCAATTTGACTTTTATGAGAAATTCATGAGTCAAGGCAGCCTCCTCTGAACAGGAGAGCTGCATGGAGCAAGGGCTGAGCAGTGGGGCCTGTGAAGCAGGAACAATAAACTAGAACAATAGAAGTGAAAAGCTAAATGTGTGATATCTGATTACTTAGCTTTACTCTTTTGAAAGGGTTAATAGAGAGAGGAATTCTTTTTATACCGAATCGCATAAACTGGAAACAACTGTTTTCAAGAAAAGTTAGTCACTTTTGAGATCTACCTGCTGGCTTAAAATTTCAGTTGGTTTATCCAGCTTTCAGCAGGCGTGATCTCACTTGGGTTCGGCCTCTGTTAGAGCCTAGTGCGAAGGCTCAGTCCCAAACAGTGAGCTCCTGTACTTTGTATTTAGTAAGGTGGACAAACAGCACATGATCCGAGGGAGGACAGCACGGCACGATATAACCTCAGCCCTCGTGCTTAAGCCTTTGCACACATGCTCTCCACCCAGAGTGGCCGGGTTGCAATTCTGCTCTCTCACAAGAACAGTTTCTTATCTTTATTTACCTCTCACTCTCAAGAAACCTTTTCTCTTTATTCAGAAACCATGCAGCTCCAGCTTCTGGAATACAGTATCCAGACAGCCTGGCTTCTCCGATGCCCAATCAGGGTGGGTTCTGAGTCCCTGAGCCACTCATCTCTTTCTCTACCTCTGACCCTCTCCACTATTCCCTGTCCCTTTCTTCTTTCCCCTTTCCCTTTCAACTTTCTCTATTTTATCTCCCTTTCACCTCCTCTCATGCCTCCTTTCCTCCCCTTCTCTTCTTTCTCTTCTTTCTCTTCTTCTTCTTCTTCTTCTTCTTCTTCTTCTTCTTCTTCTTCTTCTTCTTCTTCTTCTTCTTCTTCTTCTTCTTCT
>NW_004524659.1:1789663-1790935 GCF_000260255.1 Octodon degus | reverse complement strand
TTCTTCTTCTTCTTCTTCTTCTTCTTCTTCTTCTTCTTCTTCTTCTTCTTCTTCTTCTTCTTCTTCTTCTTCTTCTTCTTCTTCTTTCTTCCTCCCCTCCTCCTCCTCCCCTCCTCCTCCTGTCCTCCTCTCCTCCTCCTCCTCTTCCTCTCCTCCTCCTCCTCTCCTCTTCTTCCTCCTCCTTCCTCTTCCTTTTTCCCTTTCCCTTCCCCTTCCCCTTCTCCTTTTTCCTTTTCCTTCTCCTTCTCCTTCTTTCTCCCCTCTCTTATAAGCTCTCCTCCGGCACAACAAAGCCTCTGTGTTTGCAGGCTGCCATTCAGGATGCTTTTATCTTAAAGGTGTTCAGTGAAAGTCCCAGCCCCTTGTTGCCTCTCTGTGCATAGCAGAAGAGGCAGCACTGGCCCAGATGCCTGTCACACAGAGCCTGGGGTCAACAAACTTGATCGAGCGAGACGTCAGCATACTTGTCCTACCTCTGCTACCTTTTTGTAATCCTTGCTCCAGAACACAGTAAACTCACCTTTGAGTCATTCATTCTTTCATTTATACATTCATCTATACTTCTCTGGCTTTCTGCATGAGCTGTCTCCCCACTCCCATAGCATTTATTGGAGAGCTGTGACCTAATCTTGTGACTTGGCTGAAGGATTCCTCATCAGAGCCAAGCTCAGATCCTGACCACAGGCCCTGCCATGTCTTGGCCAAAAGCTGAACACCACCAGGCCCAGTCCCGGAGCACCTTCACCTGCCTCCTCTCTCCTCATCATGAGCTAGGTAGGAATTCTTTGCCATTCTCACTTCAAAGTACAGTTTTTAGAATAAAATGATCAAAATCCAAAAGTGTAAGTCATAAAATAATCACTTGCTGCTCCATTACACAGATGTAACCAGTTTCTATTTCAGTGCTTTTCTCTATTTTGACATACCTAGTAGGGCAGATAATTTTACAAAATTAAGATTATCAAAATATGTAGTTTTGCATCTTACCTTTTCCATCACATGTGATTTGTATAACAGTCAAAATTTTCCATTACTTCAAATTATTTTCTGAAAACATGATTTTATGGCTTCACAAAGATTTGATCATATTTTTAAAATTATTACACATTTGAATATGAAGGTAGGTTTTCCTTTTTATCTTTCTTTCCTTTTTGTTTTCCACCTCTTTCTCTCACTCTTTTTCTATGCCTCTCTCTCTACTATTCTGTCTCTGTCTCTGTCTCTGTCTCTCTCTCTCTCTCTCTCTCTCTCTCTCTCTCTCTCTCTCTCTCT
>NW_004524659.1:1772236-1789563 GCF_000260255.1 Octodon degus | reverse complement strand
TCTCTATCTTTCTCTCTGTCTCTGTCTCTCCCCCTCTCCTCTCCCCTCTTTTCCCTCTCTCTTCAGCCTTCCCCTACTGCCCTTTCCTCAATTCGTCTCTTCTACTCTTCTCTTCTCTTCTCTTCTCTTCTCCTCTCCTCTCCTCTCCTCTCTCCGCTCTCCTCTCTCCTCACTCCTCTCCCTACTCCTTCTCTCCCCCATTACCTTTTCCATATGTTCTCACTACACTACTCCCCCACCTCTTCCTTTTTTATTTTGAGACAGGATCTCACTGAGTCATTACATTGGGCTTCAAATTATGATTTTCCTGAGCCTCTCAGAGTGCTGGGGTTACAGGAGTGCCCAGCCACAGCTTGGCCATTATGCTATCTGAATAGCACTTGATTGGGATTGCATTAAATCTGTATAGATATTTTGGACTATAGCCTTTTTTACTATATTGTTTCTTCCTAGTCCTTTTTCAGAGTACCATAGATCTTATAAATCTTTGGTTAGATTGATTCCTAAGTATTTCTCTTTCTTTTTTTCCCCAGTGGCATTGTGAAAAGTGTGCTTGCCCTAATTTCTGTCTCAGTTTATTTGTAATTTCTCTACTGGAATGCTATTGAGTTTTGAGTGTTGACTTTATGTTCAGATATGTGGTTGAATTTGGTTGTTAAATCTAGACTTTTCATGGAGTTTTTGGAGTCTTCTAGGTAGAATATCATGTCATTTGCAAATAATAATACAACTTCTGAGATCCAGCCCTAGCCCAGGCCCGGTGAGTGTGTGGGATAGCTTCCAGCTATCCTGAGCCCTTGGGATCTGTCTTCCAAACCCAGGCACAAAATGAGTGAGACCTCTTCCATGCCATTGGGACGCCCCCATCCCGAAGGCCCCCCCCAAGCACACTGAGTGAGTGAGAAATTCTGCCACATTCTCTCCCCAGATCCAGCCCTAGACCAGGCCCATTGAGTTGCTGGAGAGCTTCCCCTCTCCCCTATTCCCCCTTGTCCCCTTCAAATTGAGCTCAGGCCTGGCATACAGGCATGGGGTGAAACTCTGAAGCTGAGGTCCCTGCAGAGAGAGTAGGGGACAGAACCATCCAGCTAGTCCAGGAGCAGAACATCTTGCCAGAGGGGCACAACAAGTTCACTCCCAAGGGTGGCAACAGGAAAGGGCTGAGCATAGTAGCCAGACTAGCCAGGCACAACTGGATAAATTTAACCTTAGCACCTGAACTTCAGTAGGTGCTAAGGTTATAACTGCAACAAAGATTTACAACAAAGGTCAGAAGACACTGCTATACAAAATGATGATGAGAAGAAGCAAAATGCAATCTCAGACCCCAAGCCCACCCATAACAAGAGGATAGGACACTACGCCAGAACAAATTGGGAATCACAGAGCTGAAATCAATGAAACAAGAGCTTCTGAAATAAAGAAACAACTTCAGGGAGTTATAGAGGAACTCAGATTGAAAATAAAAAAAGAAATCCCTGAATTAATAGCATCTGCAGTAAAGAATCAAATGAAGAAACATACGGAGGAAAGCTAATGCTCACACAGAGCAAGGGTAGAGCACACTAGCTCAGCTGAAATGTATGATTTAATAGCGTTGAAAGTAAATAAGCAACAGGAGAAAGATAAAGAAGAATTCAGAGTGGAATTAATTTCTGAAATGAAAAAAGAATTCTCTGAACTCATAGCATCTGAAGTTAAGAATCAAATACAGAAACAAACGGAGGAAACCCAACCTGAAAAAAAAAAAAACCACTGCAGTAAAAGAATTAATAAAGAAAAAGTCATTGACAAAAAAAGAGATTGGAAAAATGATGGATTCCTTGAATGAGCAATACAGGAAAGAAATACATCACATGAAACAGAGTCAAAGAGATATAGAGGAACTTAAAATCTCAATCACAAGCTTGCAAAACCATTTGAGTGAAAATGAAGACAGTGTTTCAGATCTTGAAGAAGGTGGTACAGCTATGGAAAAGGTAAGAAAAGATCTCTTAAAAACAACTAGGATTCAGGAAAAAAAGATTATCACTTATAAGATGATGCAAAGATGAACAAAGTGAGAATAATGGGTATCAATGAGAAAGGAGTCCATACAAATGACATTAAAAAAATATGGACAAAAGTAATAGCAGAAAACTTCCCAAATATGAGGAAACAATCTGACAGCCAGTTAACTGAAGCATACAAAATGCCAAGTAACCACAACCCAATTAAAAACATACCAAGACATATAATAGTCAAGATCTCAGAAATCCAGCACAAGAATAACATACTGAAAGCTGCTAGAGAAAAGAAGCAGATCACCTTCAAAGGAAAACCCATCAGAATTATGGCTGACTTTGATTCCCAAACCATGAAGGCAAGAAGAGCATAGAGCAGAGTACTTCAAGTCCTCTATGAAAACAAATTCCAGCCCAGACTACTATACCCTGTAAAACTCTCTTTCAAGTTTGATGGAGAAGTGAAAGACTTCCATGACAAAGAACAACTAAAGAATTTCATGATGACAAAGCCAACCCTACACAGGCTACTGAAGGATGTTCTAGAGAGGGAACAAAATGATCAGAACTCCACGAATGAGATCAGAAGCAAACAACTAAATAGCGCAAGCAATTAAATACAGGAGAAAAAGGAGTGAACAATAGCAGGAAAATAACTGTCAATTGTAAGTCAATACATCACAATTATAAGCATCAATGTAAATGGACTCAATTTACCAATTAAGAGAAATAGATTGGCACAGTGGATTAGGAAACAAAATCCAACAATATGCTGCATACAAGAAACACACTTAACTCATAAAGACATTCATAGGCTGAAAGTCAAAGGATGGAGCACAATATTACATGCCCCAGCATATGCCCCAGTAATATTTCAAAAAAAAGCAGGGGTAGCAATCCTATTCTCAGACAGTCTCAAGTTCAAACCAAGAATGATCAAGCAACATAAAGAGGGCCACTGTATACTGGTTAGGGGAAAAATACAAGAGGAAGAGGTAACACTCATAAATATGTATGCACCAAACACACCCAACTACATAAAATAAATCTTAATGGAGATGAAAAATCTAATATCCAATACCACAATCTTAACAGGAGACCTTAACATCCCCTTATCCAAAAAAGATGGGTCAACAAGACAAAAATTAACAAAGAAGTAACAGAACTGAACCAGAGCTTGGAACAAATGGGTTTAGTGGATGTATACTGAGTGTTCTACCCAAATACAGCAGAAAACACTTTTTTTTTTTAACTGCACATAGGTCATTTTCTAACATAGACAACATACTGGTCCATAGGTCAAGCTTAAGTATGTGCAAGAAAACAGAAATTATCCCATGCATATTATCAGACCAAAGTGCAATAAAACTGGAAATAAATGACAAAAGAAACCAGAAAAAATACTCACTACATGGAAATTAAATGACACCCTACTCAGCAATCAATGGGTCACAGATGAAATTAAACAAGAAATTCAACAATATCTACAATTCAATGAAAATTCAAGCACAACTTATCAGAATTTATGGGATATGATGAAAGCAGTTCTCAGAGGGAAATTCATAGCTGTGAACTCACAAGGATGGTTCAATATTCCAAAATCTATAAATATAATACACTGTATCAATACAGCAAAAACTAAAAACCACATGATCATCTCAATTGATGCCAAAAAGGCTTTTGACAAAGTACAACATTTATTCATGTTCAAAATCCTACAGAAAATTGGAATAGATGGCCTCTACTTCAATCTGGAAAAAGTCATTTATGAAAACGCAACAGCTAACATAATTCTAAATGGGGAAAAACTGAAATCTTTTACTCTTAGATCTGGTACAAGACAAGGATGTCCTCTATCACCACTCCTATTCAATATAGTTCTGGAATCATTAGCTACAGCCATTAGACAAGAGAAAGAAATAAAAGGAATAAGAATAGGTAAAGAAGAAGTGAAATTATCATTATTTGCCTATGACATGATACTTTACTTGGAAGACCCAAAAAACTCCACCAAGAAGCTATTAGAATTGTTACAGAAATTCAGTAGCATAGCAGGTTATAAAGTCAATACCCAAAAGTCAATAGCATTCCTCTACAGAGATAACAAATACACTGGCAGGGAAATTATTGAAGCAATACCTTTTACAATAGCACCAAGAAAAATGAAATACTTGGGAATTAATCTAACTAAAGAAGTCAAAGATCTTTTCAAGGAGAAATACAGTACTCTTAAAAAAGAGATTGTAGAGGATTTCAGAAAACGGAAAGGTATTCCCTGCTCCTGGATAGGCATAACCAACATTGTGAAGATGGCCATACTCCCAAAATTGCTGTACAGATTTAATGCAATCCCTATCAGACTACCACCAACATACCTCACAGACATAGAGAAATCATTCCTAATATTCATTTGGAACCAGAAAAGACCTAGAATAGCAAAGGCAATCCTAGCCAACAAAGACAAGGCAGAAGGCATTACAATTCCTGACTTGAAATTATACTACAAGGCTACTGCAATAAAATCAGCATGGTACTGGCAACAAAATAGACCTGAGAATCAATGGAACAGGTTAGAACATGCTGAAGCCTCTATGAACACACTTATCCACCTCATCTTTGACAAAGAGGTCAAAAATACTCTCTTGAAGAAAGATAGCCTCTTTTAACAAATGGTGCTGGAAAAACTGGCTCTCTACATGCTGAAAACTAAAACTTGACCCAGGTCTATCACCATGCACTAAGCTAAAGTCAAAATGGATTAAAGATCTAAAATTAAAACAGAAATACTAAATCTTCTGGAAGAGAAAGTAGAAGGAACTCTTGAAGACATAGGGATAGGCAAAAAGTTCATAAGCAAAAAGCAAATCACGCGGAAACACTTGAAAGAATTAACAACTGGGACCTGCTCTTACTGAGAAGTTTTTGCACATCAAAAGAAATTACCAACAAAGTGAAAAGACAACCCACAAATTTGGAAAAAATCTTGACAAATAAGTACTCGACAAAGATTTGCTCTCTAGAGTTTAACTGCAAAACACTAGGGCCACAAAATTTAAAGACCCAGTCCAGAAATGGGTATCTGAGATGAACATGCACTTCTCAGAGGATGAAATTATAGAAACGAATAAATATATGCAAAAATGCTCCACATCACTAGCCATTCGTGAAATGCAAATTAAAACCACATTGAGATATCATCTCACCCCAGAAAGAATGGCTATCATAAAGAAATCAACCAATAACAAATGTTGGAGAGGCTGTGGGGAAAAAGGAACCCTTCTGCACTGCTGGTGTGAATATAGACTGGTGCAACCATTATGGAAATCAGTGTGGAGACTCCTTAGAAAACTAGGACTGGAAATGCCATTTAAACCAGCTATTCCTCTACTGATAATTTTCCTGGAGGATCTCAAAGCATCATATCATAGTGATACATATGTGCCTACATTTATAGCAGCACAATTTTTGATAGCCAAATCTTGGAAACAACCAAGATGCCCACCACCTGAGGAATGGTTAAAAGAATGTGGTACTTTGATACAATAGAGTATTACTCAGCTATAAAGAATGATAAACTCGAAGCCTTTATATTTAAGTGGATGCCACTTAAAGATATATTTATAAGTGAAATAAACCAGACACACATGTGTAAATATTCTATAGTTTCCCCGGTATAAAAACTCAAAAGAAGAAATACAAATAGAAAAGTATAATACAAGTAAAAGGAAAGCAAGAACTTGAGGACCAAACAATTAAGAGACGGAAAGGAGAAGAGCTAGGAAACATGACAGTGGCAAACTATACAGTTACTCATGCAAGATGGGTAAGGCAATGATCCTCAGAATCTTCTGAAGATTTTTGTATCTAGCATTCAATTGGAAGAATTCTCACCCTGACTAACTATATATACTGACACCTGTGAACTAGGCAACTGCACTGAACTCGGCAATTTGTAATAGTAGATTCATGCTTGGAATGCCTGTCATTCTGATCTTCTGAATATGGGCTGCTTGTCATGACATGCCAGTTGCTGCCATGCTGCTTCTCAGGTAGATGATTGTTTGAAAAGGAAGGGAATGGTGAATGAAGGCAGGAGACAGGAAAATGGGTGTCATGGGTCTGTCCTGCTACCATGTTGTACATGGTGAGATTTCTGGACTTATGTGTAAACACATATAATTCTTTATTCCTATTTTTAAAATATATTTTAATTTTTAAAGTGTTTTTTCATCATATTCTCTAAGGCCTTAAAGTTTAACATATCAATACTTGATGAAAAATACCTGTTCCCTATTATGCCTAAGATATTTGATATTCAGACAGATATTGAGGTTAAGCTCAACAGCCTAGGTTGTATGGTAATAATAATAAGCTTCTCTTCTGGAGGGTTAAAAACCTGAGTTTGCAGACCAAAAATTAGAGAAAAGGGAGGGCTGCAAGGAAAGCTAACATTTTGGCCCTAGCCTTCCAAGGTCAATTAAGACTCAGGCCATATGAGAACTTGTACTGTAATATCATGTAACTCAGTTATGTCCCAAATTTTCTGATCAAGGAGATTATGGGGCCTAAGAGGAAAGTGATCAATGATGTAGAGTGTGCCTAAGGAGAGTCACATGGAGAGAAAACACTCTCTCAGGCTTTCACAGAGAGCACATTGGCCAAGCAATTGCTGTGACTCATCCACATGGCTGACACTGACAGAGGATCTACAGTCTGAGGTACAGGGTCTCAGAATAAATCCTGAGGGGATTTGACTGATCTTATCAGATCCAAAAGCTACAAGTCTTGTTGCATAGGTCTTGCTTTATTCTGGTCTTAACCATCCAGCAGAAAAGTGTAATAACATAGTATAATAAGTAAAGCCATGTTGTTATGTTGATTTGTAGGGGGTTCAGGTCAACAACTTCTGACTTTGCCTGTCAAACAGAAGACCCTATACTATTATAGACTACTGGACAATTTTGGAATATTTTGCTGAGTTCACACTCCTATAATATTTAAATGATGGAGCTAAACAAAAAAAGGGGGATACAGATGAATGTTCATTTTGTATGTGTATTCAAAATGGTTAGGGTAGATATTTAGCTACATTCTCTTGATGAATGGAGAGATTTGTTCTAATGGTGTTTTTAAATAGGATATCATGCCTGCATCTTGTACAACAAATAACCACTAGAAAGAGAGTATGCAATGTGTTAATTATTGGAAGTGTCCTACCAATTTGATTTGAAACTGTCTCATTGCTATTTATTTCTCAATAAAGTTATGGAAAAAAGATATAAAACTAAAAATAAATAAAAAATAATAGAACTTCTTCATTTTCTATCTTTATTCTTTTCCTTTCTTGCTCTTGGCTAATTTCTCTGGCTAGTTTTTTCAGAACTATGTTGACTAGAAATAGTCATCATATTTTTTGACTTATTTGTTCATTGTTGTAGAGTGAAAGCTTTCAGGTTCTGACTATTTTCTATAATGTTGGCTGTTGGTTTGTCATAGAAGTCTTTTATCAGATTGATATAAAAAACCCCATCAATTCCAATTTTCTGTTGCGTTTTTATCATGGATAGGTGTTGGACTTTGTCAAGTGCTTTTTTTTTGTATCTATTGAGATGATCATGTGATTTTTCTGTTTGGCTCTGTTAATATGATGTATTACATTTATTCATTTGCGTATGTTGAATCTTCCCCATAACACCAGGTGGAAGCCTACTGGGTCATGATGTACAATCTTCTTGATAATTTCCTGCATCTTGTTTGTCAGGAAGTTCTTGAATATTTTTGTGCCTATGTTCATTAGGTAGACTGGCTGGTAACTTTTTTTTTGAGTCTCAATTTTTTCTAATTGATTGGTATCAGGGTACTACTTCTACAATTATTTTAGAATTATTGCTTCCCTTTCAATTTCATTCAGTGTTTTAAGGAATAATGATGTTAGCTCTTGCATAAATTTTTTATAGAATTCAACAATGAATCTATCTGAATATGGTCTTTAAATTTAAAATTTAATTAAATTATAAGATTTTAATTATATTTTCAATTTCATTGACTAATATTGGGTTATTTACAGATTTTTATCTTTTTGTTTAAACCTTGGTAATTCATATATATCTAGGAACCTGTCCATTTCTATTGTACTTTTCATCTTATTAGGATAAATGTTCATCAAATAGGTATTGACGATCTTCAGGATTTCCAAGCATCCACTGTGATTTTACCTTTTTATTTCTAATTGCACAAATTTGAGCCTTTTTTTTTTTCCTTTTTTGATAAGGTTGGCTAAGGGTTTATTCATTTTATTTAATCTTTCAAAGAAACAACTCTTTGATTCATTGATTCTTTTATTATTTTCTTAGTCTTAGCTGCATTAATTTTTGCTCTGATCTTTGTAATATCCTTTCTCATATGAGTTTTGAGATTGACTTGCTCTTTTTCTAGAAATTAGACTTTCAACATTAGGTTATTTGAGGCTTTTTTCCCTGATATGAGAATTCACCACTATAATTTTCCTTCTTAGGATTGCTTTCATTATGTTTCATAAGTCCCAATATGTTGTATCTGCATTATCATTTAGTTGTGCATGTTCTATTATTTCTTCTTTAATTTCATCTGTGATCCATTGGTTGTCCAGGCGGGTATTACTTAACTTCCCCGTGTTTATGGAGTTTTGTGGTTTCTTTTGCCATTAATTTCAAATTTCATTGCAAATCTGATAATATGCATGGGAGAATTTCAATTCTTTTTCACTTCGCATGTTCTATGGGCTATGACGTGATCTGTTTTGGAGACTGCTTCATGGACATCTGAAGAGTGTGTACTGTGATATGTGCATTGGGGCACACCCTGTAGACATCTACTAAGTCCATTTGTCCACAGACTTGGTTTAATTCTAATATTTTATTGTTGATTTTTTGCCTAATCAATCTGTGTATTTGTGACAGCATTAAAGTCCCCATTACAACTGTACTAGTGCTTATTTGAAGTTTCATGTCTTTTATCATTAGTTTTATATAGTAGTATGCACTGACATTTCTTGCATGTATTTTTATGATCATTGTCTTTTCCTCTTGGAGATTTACCTTCACAAGAATGTAGAGACTTTCTTTGTGTCTTTTGATCAATCTTGGCCGAGCTTCATGTTATGGTTTGTGTGCAGGTGTCCTCCCAAAGGCTTCTGGAGTTTGTGATTGATTATTGTGGGTGTGGGTGTTGCTCCTGCCCTGGGGCAGGGAATTTGCATTTCAGTGTAAGGAGGGAAGAGAAGCAGCTACTTGAGCTGCTGCTACTTCTCCTTTTGTGCTCTTGGTCTGAGCCCCTGACATGAAAATTTGCTCTCTGCCTTGTGCTTCTCTGTCTTGGAGCCAGTTGAATGTAGATTGAAACCTCTAGTAACTGTGAGCTAAATAAACCCTTCCTTCCTTCATTTTGGGTGTTGGGTATTTGTCCCAGCAATGAGAGAGGAATAACTGAGACAGTTTACTTTGTCTGCAAACAGAGTAGCTACTTCTGCTTTTTCCTCAGCTCCTGTCCCATGGAGTATTGTTTTTCTCCTTTGACTTTCAGTCTATGAATTTTTTTGAAATTCAGTGTGTTTCTGATGTGCAGCATATTGTTGGGTCTTACCTTTTGATCCATTCTTGCAGACTATTCATTTTAACTGGTGAATTGAGACCACTTAACTTAATGGATACCACTGGTATGCATTGACTTATCCTTGTCATATTATTTTCTTGCTCTTACTTCCCTTTTCTCCCCTCTGTTTAATTGCTTGCCTTGTCTTATGGTTTCTTTCTACTAGTATTCTTGGAATTGTGGTCTTTCTTTTTTCTTTCTAAAATAGCCTTCTTAATGTTTTTTAGACCTGGTTTGTGGTCATGAGTTTTGCCATGAAAGTATCTTACTTGTCCATTGATTTTGCAGTATAGTTTCAGAGGATACATCAATTAGCATTGGAGGTTGTTTTCCTTCAGGACTTGAACTACTTCATCCTAAGCACTCCTTGATTTAAGTGTTTGTGTTGAGAAATCTGCTGTGATTCTTATGAGCCTTCCTTTATGTATGACTTGTTTCTTTTCTCTAGCAGCTTTTAATATTTTGTTCTTGTGCTGAATTACAGAAATCTTGATTATTATATTCTTTGGTATTGATTTATTTTATTTCTTGTGATTTTCTATTTGTAATTATATGTTGTGATATATGTTGATGATTGTAAATTTCCTTTGGTAGATAGCTTTGTCACTAGTATTGAGGGTTCCCTAGGAAATGACTATTCCTTGTAGTTGTCTTATAGGGATAGGTGCTTTTTGTGCTTTGTGTCTGCTTTAAGGTCTTGCTTTCCAAATTTGGTAAGGATAAATGTTTGTTATCCATTTTGCTTAACACAGAGTCCTTTGATACTCAACTATGGTGTTGATTGTGATCCCAGACAATCACAAAATTGTTAAACAAGGGGAAACTACATGCATTCTATAATGGTGGAAAGCATGAATGTCCAACATAGAAAATTATTATAAACATGATTATATCATGTATGACACCTTGGATAATGCAGTAAATTTAGTAATATCAATAGCACAGCTTAGAAATGAACAAACTATGGTAATTATTAATTTGGTACAAGAAAACATAGGGACAAGAACTACAGTTATATACAAGATCCAACATAATCTATGAACTGGTATGAAATGAGTTTTAACTTGGAGAATTTTACTTGTCCCAGTAAGAATATAATGATGCTGTTACTTGGACAGGAGGTAGAACTGAGTGGGTAAGGCTCCCAGGGAGCAGCTTTAAATACAGATGAAACTTTGCTCCCTAGCTCACTATTCATCTCCTGCTGTGCAGCCTAGTTCATAATAGGCCATGAGTTAGTACTGGTCAGTGGGCCAGAATTTGGGAATCTTTGCTTTAAAAATATGTAAAATAACAAAGTAAAAGGGAGATTGGTATAAGATTTTGGTTTTTGTTTTTAATTAGAGGTCATGCTAATTTTTTTTTTAATTAGAGGAAAAATATTTTTTAAATGTTGTTATTTGAGCCTCCAGGAAGGATGCAAGTGACCTCTGTGTTGCCTAGAACAATTGTACTCCTGGCAGATAGAACAGCAAGCACCAAGGCTTTGAACTGAGGGTGGGCACTTCCACCTCAAAAGGCTACCACTTCTTTAGATGTTTTTTTTTTTTTTTTTTTTTTTTTTTTTTTTTTTTTTACCATGTACCATAGTGGTTAACTGGAATCCCTAGACGCAACAAGGTTAGGAACTACAGTGGAGGTAGAGAAAGTAGCCAGAGGAATAAGCATGGCCCTGCAGCAAAATTTCATTGTGGAGCTGTGGTCAGAGAGGGGGGAAGAGAGGAAGGAAGGGAAGAAGTTTCCAAACGAGGACATCTGTCATCTAACAACTTGTTCACTTTCATAGTCAATAAGTGAAATCTAACTGAGCACTTGTCATGTTCTGACTTTGGTTTTATGCTCAGATCCCTATTTCTTCAGCAAGCTTTATTCTAGTTTCATCGATTCACTATCTCCACAGAAATAAAATCTCATTTCTTGTATCAAATTTATTTCAAAGACAGACAATTTCTTTTAATCTTCTTCACAGGATCTTCTCACTGATCAGGCAATTTTCTCTCCAACTGTCTTCTTTAAAATGAGACAGGATTCCTACTGCCACAATATACTTTACCCTTTGGTTTTCTTCTTGGGAAGATGTTTTTCACATCCCAGAATTTCAGGGATCATCCTTGTGGTCTTGCCTTGTTTCTTGGAGTTGGTAGGGGTGAGGAAGTGACATCTTCCCAGTATACTCAGAGTCTTCTCGGGAGAAAGACTCACAGTTAGTACTATATGACTTTTAAAATCTGGTTTTATTTTAGCATATAGCAAAATTTCCTTAAAGTTCTAGCAGAGAAATGAAATCTTTCCTTATTCCAAGTGTTTATTCAGATTTCCCTTCACCCCTTTGAAAAAGTTCACTGATCATTTCCATGGAGATTTTGGAATATAAAATAAAAATAATAGCAAATACATTTAATAACTGTTATGACACACGCTCCACAAAATCAGAATGGGCTTGGCCTCATTATACCAGTTTGGCTCTACTGGATGAAGACCCAAAGATCATGTCCTAGGGTCATTATACCGTCCTGACCAGAAGTACTAGCTACAGTGATATTTTACATTCTGGGATCAGTCTATGACCTCTTATATGCTTACTATAGTAGGCTTTCCTTAGAAGTCCAGAAGGTATCTATATTTTGGATGATGTTCAAATGTTTCCTTGAAGAGCATAGCATACAATACTTTGCCTACAATACATAGCATACAAAACTCCTCTCCAGAATGTGCATCTGTCATTGTTTTTGTATCTTTTCTTATTTATGACACTTCAGGAGTTGAAGGAATGCCTGTGCCTTCAATTTCTTCTGTGATGTCTTCTAGGGCTTATAGTATTTCATATCATAGAAGAGAGTAAGTGAGGAAGGTGAGCAGGGCGATTCTGACAAGCTAGACATTTAAAGAATAGCTACATATATGGAATTTGTACCTACATATGATATATCCTGTTTCTTTTTTTTTCTTTTTTGCAATCCCATCTCATCCCTTCAACTCTTCTTCCCATTCTCATTTACAAAGTTTTATTTCCATTTCATCTTTTATCATTCTCTCCTTCTTTCCTTTTCACCTTCATCCCTTCCTTTTGCTTTCTTTGGAACAATTTCTTTCTATTTCATGATACCTAATATACATGTTGGTTGTTACTTATCATTTCAGTTTCTTGCATCAAAGAAGCAATGCAATATTTACACATGTGTATCTCATTTATTTCACTTAAGTGTACCTTTTGAAGGTGCAGCTATTTGTCTAGAAATGTCTCAAGTTTGTCTTTCTTTATGGATGAGTAGTACTTTTTTGCTTTAAAAGAAATCACATCTTTTTTTATCCATTGCTCAGTTAATGAGCATTTAGATTCTTTCCAAGATTTAGTTATTACAAAGTGTACTACTATAAGCAAGGGTGATGATATATCTCTGTGGTATGATATATTTAATTCTTCTAGGTAGATACTTCCCAAACAAAATTCCATTAGCCTACCTCACAGAACTAGAGAAAATGTTCCTAAAATTCATTTGGAAACAGAAGAGACCTAAAATAGCAAAAAGACATCCTTGACTACAAAGGCAAAGCAGAGAATATCATAATCCCTGATTTGAAATTATATGACAAAGCCACTGTGATATAAAGAACATGGTACTTGCAAAATAAAAGAACAGCCCTGAAGATCAATTGGAATGGACTACAAGATGCAGAATGAACTCACAACACTTTCAGCTACCTTATCTTTGACAAAGGGGCCAAACATGTTTATTGAAGAAAGATAGTCTCTTTAAAAAATGGTTTTGGAAAAACTGGCTTTCCATATGCCGAAGACGGAAATTAGACCCGTTTCTCTCAGCATGCACTAAAATAAGATTAAAATGTATGAAAGATCTAAATATCCAAACAGAAATACTAAGTCTGCTGGAAGAGATAAAGGTAAAACACCCAAAGACGTGGGTATAGGCAGAGACTTCATGAACAAAGCCCTGATTGCATGGGAAATACTCCAAAAAATCAAGAACTGGGGTCTCATCCTGTTAAATATCCTTTTGCATACCAAAAGAAATTACCAAAACAGTGAAAAGGTAACCCACTGAGTGGAAAAAAATTTTAGCCAGTTGTCCTTCAGACAAAAGACTAATATATAGACCATGAAAGGAGTTGAAAAAATTTAGACCCCAAATTTAAAGAACCAATCCAAATATGGTCCTCTGACATGAGTACATACTTCTCAGAGGAAGCAATAGAAGAAGAAAATAAATAAATAAATAAGAAAAAGTTCAGGGGCCAGAGATATAGCTCAGTGCCTGTTTGGCAAGCTCAAGGTCCTGAGTTTGGTACCCTGTACAAAAAAATAAAATAAAATAAAATAAAGGAAGGAAGGAAAAGAAAGAAAGAAAGAAAGAAAGAAAGAAAGAAAGAAAGAAAGAAAGAAAGAAGAGAGAAAGAAAGAAAATGTTTAGCATCACTGGTCATTCAAGAGATGCAAATTAAAACAATGCTGAGATTCTATCTGACTCCAGAAAGAATGAGAGTTACCAAGAAATCAACTAGTATCAAATGCTGGCAGTGTTATGGGAAAAAAGGAACACTTCTCCACTATTGGTGGGAGTGCAGACTAATGTGACATCTGGAAATGAGGGTGGAGGTTTCTTAAAAAAACTAGGATTAGAGAATAACTACTGATTTCTATCATGTATTGAATGTTAGCTCCATGCATTTAGTATTTTAAACAACTTTATTTCCAATTCTCAGAGCAGGGTGGGTATCCTGTGGAGAACAGGATAACTGAATGTACTACTCCTCTCAGATGTTCTTTTCCTTGGTACTTTTGCATATCCGCTGCCCCTCGGCTCCATTCTTGCTCTCTTTAGCTTCTTTCCTTCTCTCCAGCATGCCCTGAGGCTGCAGTACTTCAGTGTGAGTGTTTATGGGGACTTCGGGTGTAGAGTGGGGCTTGCCCAGCAGCAACCATGTGGCAGCACAAGGCACTCGGCTTCATTCTTCACTACAGGATCTTGCCTCGGTGGCTGGGGCTTGGTCATAATCTGGGATGACATTAGGATCTAGGGTTTGGGCCCTGGGAACCAGGAACAGATGCAGTTCTATGAGAGTTCCTAGAGTCCTCTGCTGGTCTTGCCAACTGAGCTCTAAACCTCCCAAAGGCAGAATTTCTATCTTATCATTATTTCCCTAAAACATGACATCTAGCAGTTCAAATATGTTCTTTGCACATTACATTTAATTCTAGTAATCTTGGGAAATAGTCCACAAAGGGTACAATTAAAATTCACCTCCCCATTTTTTCCTATTTACCTGGTCACTCATGAGTGACAGGTAATCTTTTAAGGTTCTAAAATCAACCCTGCTACTTGTTGTGTAATCTTGGATAAATACAAAACTTCTGGGCTTTTTTTTTTTTTTGTCTTCTGGTCTTTCTTAAATCAGGTTGAAAACAACATCCACCCCATGGGGCTGTTGGACAAAGTACATAGATTGGTGTGAGGAGTTAGAACAGCATCAACTTATGATACAGTTAAGTAATGAGGACCATGGTTATGATTGTTATTTCTAGAGAGAAATGAGAATTTCATATAAACTGCTTTAGAAATTTTTTATCTGGGCTGCTACTTGCCACCAAAGACAGACACACAGACAAATAGGCACACATGCACATGTATACATACACACATTCACACACATCTTTGGTGACTTTTTTCCTTAGCCTTTTACTGTGAACACTTGTCTTTGAAGTTGATTGCAGGATTTACCTGAGCCATTGAGTTACAGTGAGATAGAAGCCCAGGTCAATCAGAGTCACAAGGCCCCAGAGGACAGAGCTGAAGCATAGGCTGTATGCATTGAGCTTTCTCTTCTATAGGCTGCAGAAACTGGAGGAAGTCCAGTGCTTGCCCTAGTGTTGTGCAAGGACATGTACCTTCCAAACTGTCCTGTCCCTGGGGTGGAATGGGCAGGCACACCAGCTGCAGAGAGTGCCACGTCCTTCTGGCCACACACCCTTCCCAGGCTGTGCATGTTCTACTGGGCTTCACCCAAGATACATGGAGAAGTTTGTCTGAGGATAATGCCTGCTCCCACAAGTGCACTGCAATCTGACTTGAGAAATTAGATTGATTTACCCAGCTTTCAGTACTGTCTCAAACATGACTTCACTTAATCTTGGTTTGATACAGGTTTACCATTCCCTGACTCAGATACTCCTCAGTTCTTGGTAGCTTCTCCTTTAGATTCAATCAGAAAAACAATATACACAATTTAGCACACAGTCTGGCATCTGTGCATCCTCAGGCCTGGCACTTGCTTCTGTGGAGCTGCAATATCATGCCATGAAGAGCTAGAGGTGCTCCTCCCTAACTGAAAGATGAAAAATTTGTCGGAGTGTCCAAGTAACAGACAGACGGGGACTGGACCCTGCCCCCATCCAGCACTGTTTCATTTCACAGAGGGCTCCTAATATGAATATCCATATGCACGTTAGAATTTTCTCAGTTCATAGTTGTATCTTGACCTTCCAGTCAAAGCCCTCAGGAGTCTACCAGGGGTCCTGCTGTGTTAGCATGGCCGCATTCTCAGGTAGGTCTAAACCACCCCACTGGCTGCCTTTCCTTTCTAGTTCTGCTAGTCCTGGAACACCTGCCATTATAAAGGCAAGTGATGGAAAAAAAGTATAAGATTTTACATCTTAGATGTTTCTTAGAATTTCTGCTTCAATCCCAGAATGGCAGCTCTGGAGCCACTCTGCATTAAACACAAAATTTATTGTTAGATATCTTTGGTCATGATGACTTGCATGCAGCTAAGACCTTTCTCTGTTTTTAAAAAAACTGCTATAAGGCAGACATACTTTAAGCTTGAAGGAACAGTTCCGTCCTGAGTAGGTCACCTGAGTGTTACTTGCAGGCAAGATTTTAGATCACACAAAATAAAGCCCTGCAATCTCATATTCCTGTTAAGCATGAGTTATATGACCTGGGGATTGTTTGTGAAAATAGTTTTCACATTTACTGCTTGTGAGCCACTATGCTAAGTGCTTTGTATGTCCTTTCTCATTTTAGCAAAGCAGTTTTATGAGGTAAGAGCTACTGTTATTCCTGCTTCATACATAGAAAGCTATCACAAACAGTGGTGAAGTAATGTAAGCAAGATCAATATCAAGTATACGGCGAAGCCAAGAGCCTACTCCAGTAGAGCTTTCGGCTTTGCTTTCAACTGCTATGTTTTATTGACTTTCTTGATAGTCACATTTGGTCTTAACTTGCATTTTTTTTTGACTAATTATTTGCCTGTGAGTCTTTTTATGTATTTGTGGTTATTTGTGTGTTCTCTGTAATATGTATTTTAAAATTCATTTATATTCATTAATTTTTCTTAAGATATTTGGTCTCAACTTGTTATTTTAGACATCTCACTATATTGTCCAGATTGGCCTCAAATCCTGGGCTTAAGTAATCTTCTGGTTTCAGCTTTTGAGTAGATGAGACTATAGACATAGGCCAACATGCCTGGCTCCTTTCCTTAGGAAAGAAATTTTAGTCCTTTATTTTTTTGAGTATTACAAATACCTACTTTTGACATGCCTTTTCACATTCCTCGTATCTTTTGATAAATAGAAGTTCTTAAATATAATGTTACAGGGGCCGGGGAGATGGCTTAGTGGAATAAGCACTTCCCTGGCTAGCACAAGGACCTGACTTCAATCCTCAGTTC